>NC_140139.1:9773870-9924616 GCF_964035555.1 Netta rufina
CCTAAAATAAATTCATACTACAAATTCCAAGTATCCATCACACTAGGAGTTTACTTTTCCCTACCCATCTGTGTTGATGCATCTGTTGCCAGCAATATTGCTGGCACTGATTTATCTGGGACTCTTGTATGTTGAATCATTGAAATATTTTTCTCATGGAGTGAGAATTTGCCATATTGTTGGATACTGGATTAAAATACACAAAGTTAGTGGTTTACCCCCTTACATCTGTATGTTTTCATTAAACAGATATCACTGAAAAAAAATCTTGGTTTTAGTTTTTAGAGCAAATACCTTAAAATCCTCTTCCAGGGTAAAACTAGACTTTCATATAGGTTTTAAATAGATGCAGTTTCTTAACATATTTCAGTAACACAACTTAAATTTCTGATCTGAGTGGCTTTGTATAGCTTACATACCAGATCATATACATCCATTATGTCATAATGGGCCTTGTTAATAAAAGTAGTTGCTTCTGCAAAACCTCTAGGATAGTGGTTGCTGAGGTATGAGCAGCAAAGGAGGACTTCTAGGTTCTTCATGACAGTGCATGTTATTGTGAACCCTTGGACACTACAGCTGCATCATATTAAAAATATTCTGAAATGTATTCTACAAATAAGTTTGGGTTGGGGGAAGGGTTGGGAAACTGTATAGAAGGGTTATTCTGACTTGAAAAATATACATCTTACTAACAGTCTTGTGATCTAGCTGTCTGTCATTCTTTCGTTATTGTGGCAGTAGCAGGATTGCCTTTGTTTTTTTCCCATTGTTTCATCCATTACACTAGTCTTGTACTTCGTAAGTACAGCTAGTGATAACTGAGCTTTGAGAACAAAAATGTGGCCGGTGTTACAGCTTTTAATCAGTTGACTGAATTGATGATAGCGATGGATATTTTTATGCCATAATGACTAGGGCATAGAAGCAATACCAAAAATCAAGCCTTGAAAAAGTGTGACAGACACCTTTTAAAAATTGGCAAAGCAGTTACCAGTTTGTGCTAGTTTTACCAGTAGATTAATGTATTGGTAGAACTTGTGAACCTAAGAAATAAGCTTCATGTGTGTTGCATTTGCCTAATATGTGAATACACTAATAAAAGTTTTAATTCTCATGTTTGTTGCTTTTTTATTAATTGCTGTATATATTTTCTGTTGAAGGTTAGGAATTATTCTAACCAACCTTAAAAAAAAAAAAAAAAAAAAAAGGCATGAGTTGCATGCATGCTGTGGCCAGAAAAGTGTATAGCTTAGATGTTAAAATCACTTCTTAGACAGCTATTGTGGAGGTTCTGGTTCTGTGTATTTAACAACACAGGTTTCTACTTCAGATCAAGTTTATTAAAGCAGTTGCTTTTTTCCTGCCACAACTGAATTACATCCTACTGGTTCAGATGTTTGCTTTCACCTGTGAAACAGATAAGAGCAACTTGTCTGGGTGAAAGACTCCATTGCATTTATGAACAGGTTGCAACTTGAATCAGTTGGGTGACCAATTGTATAGTCTCCTTACTGTGGGTTTCTGTATGTGTTCTCTTTCAGCTGGGGCGATATTCCTTGCTTTGTCTTGAACACAGTAATAGCCTTTATGGAAGCCATTTTTGGGTATGTGCTTCCAAGTAGTGTGCAAGGATGCTGCAGGCATTATCTGTGGACCTGTGATGCTGCCTGTGGACAAGGCCATCTCAGATTTTGTAGAAGTCACTTTTTGGCTTGTCAGTATCACTAAAATACTCTCCCATTGTCACTGTTTCTGCCACAGCTTGGTGGAACAAGGGAACAAATCTTCATTTGAAGTATGCTTACCTGTGTTTAATTAAAATGTTTTTGGTAGTCCTTGAGTAACTTTAACCTACTCCTGTTTCTTAATCCAGTGCCTTTCTGACTTAATCCCACTGATGTTCTGTTCTTCCTCAAAACCTGACCAGTGCCTGCTCAAACATCTCAATGCAGAATACCTGTGGTATGTAAGGAATGTGACTTCATCCCTCTTTTGCCAGGCAAAGTATAATGACTTCCAAAGTACAAATGAAAAGTGAATTATTTTTTTCAGTAAGTGTTTTGTTAATAAAACACTGAGCAGGGAGCAATCAGCTGAAGTATTCCAGGTGTGGTTAGCCAGCTAGTTATCTGTATAATGAAGCTGGAAAAGTGCTGTATGTAATGACGTGCTCTAATTTTGGACTGGGATTCCATGTGCCTGGGTGCTAATCTCTCCCTTGTCACTAGCCCTGTCTGAGCTTGATTTTTGTAGTACTGCCAAAGCAAAGTAATCAAAAATCAGGTAATTGATGTAAACACCTGAGCCATAAAACAGTTTGAGTTGCCTCATCTCAGTACATCCAAGCTGAGAAAACTTTGCAGAACCCCTCTCAGAACACCTCTGAAGAAAAAGCCAATTTAATTTAACAGTTCTTCCAGTTCCAGGCCCGTGTCTTTGAGAACAATGTCAAATGCCTGGAGTTTTGCACCTTTAAACTGTGAGAATTGATAGCTGAATGTTACCTCTGTATTTTCCCGTTGCTTTTGTGCATGGTGCTTATTTAGGTGGTCAGCTTTCTGTGACAGGATTTCTCCACTGCTGTTTTAGTGTTTTGCGCAGAATCCTCCCACCTCCTTTGGCTTCCAGGTGCTATTATACAACTCTAGAATGTGGTGAAAGCTGTGGTGTTTTCTTGTTCTTACTCAGGGTGCTGTGCTTAATCGGTACTTAACCTCTTTGAGACTGATTGCAGGCAAACTGAACAGCTTAACTTCAAACTCTGTGTATAATAAACAGGGAGAGGTAAACTCTAAATGTGTTTGGGACTCTGAGTTGGCTTTCCAGTAGAGGGCAAAGTCTGTTGATGGAGGTGCCTAATTTAAATACATAAAGTATGAATATCTGCTTTAAAAGGTACTTGGATGATATCAAAAGAGTCTGCTTAGATGTGTAGTAATATAGCTTTAAACTAATTTACACTGTAAAACTAGAAATCACAATTACTGTACTATGCTAAGCTTCTTATTTTCACGTGTTCAACTTTTCATGTTGAAGTGGGTGGGTGTGATGTTTGGGGGTGGTTGATAA
Organism: Netta rufina; assembly: GCF_964035555.1. Lineage (NCBI taxonomy): Eukaryota > Metazoa > Chordata > Aves > Anseriformes > Anatidae > Netta > Netta rufina. The sequence goes on from NC_140139.1 coordinate 9,776,943, forward strand.
TCATCTGCCTCTAAATTGTTGGCACAGTGAGCTGAAAGTGTTTTGTTTTTACCTTCAAACTTGTCATACTTCATTGTGGTTACGGCTTTTTTTAGTATTGCAAACTGAAATTTTCCTGCAGCTGGGTTTTGAGTTAAAATATTGTGAAATACAGGATTTCACTATACTCTACCCACGCAGTGTTTTACTTGAGTATAAAGTGGTGTTTCTTTTCCCAAAACAAGTCTGACTGTAGCCTAATTTTGGGAATGCTCAAGCTTCAACACTAGCTCCGAAGAGTTGATGAAGTACTGTACTCATTAGAAGAATTACACACATCCTAAGTAATGTGACAGCTATACTAGAAAGTATTTCTAGGAGAACCTCAGGGAATTAAATTGCAGCCAGTCTGAAAGTTTGTTACTGTAGTGGGTTTACGTGGCAAGGTTTTGGTAGCAGGGAGCCATAGGGGTGGTTTCTGTGAGAAAGATCTAGAAGCTGCCCCATGTTTGGGAAGGGCCCCATTGTTTTCCAGATCCGAGCCAATAAGCGATGTTGTTTTGCGCCTCTGTGAGAGCATATTTAAGACAGGGAAAAAACGCTGCGCCACACAGCAGCCGGGAGAGTCAAGGGAGTGAGAGAACAGCCTTGCACCAAGGTCAGTGTAGAAGGAGGGGGAGAGGTGCTCCAGGCGCCGGAGCAGAAGTCCCCTGCGGCCTGTGGTGAGGACCATGGTGAAGCAGGATGTCCCCCTGCAGCCCATGGAGTACCACGGTGGAGCAGGGTTCCACGCTGCAGCCCGTGGAGGAGACCACGGTGGAGCAGGTGGCCCTGCACTGACGGAGGCTGCCGCCTGTGGAAGACCCCTGCCGGAGCAGATTCTGGGCCGGACCTGTAGCCCGTGGAGAGGAGCCCACACAGGAGCAGGTGACCTGGCAGGAGCTGCTTGCCCGTAGGGGAGCCAGGTTGGAGCAGTTTTCTCCTGAGGGATGGACCCCGTGGTACGGACCCATATCTGGAGCAGTTCTGAAAGAGCTGCTGCCTGTGGGAAGCCCACGCCGGATCAGTTCATCAAGGACTGCATCCCGTGGGTGGGACCCCACAGCACAGGGGACGAGAGTGACCGAGAAGGAGCGGCAGAGAAGAAGTGCTGTAGACTGACCATAACCCCCATTCCCCTGTTCCCCTGCGCCGCTCGGGGGGAGGAGGTGGAAAAGGGTGGATGGGGGGGGAAGGTGCTTTTATTTTTTTTTTCCTTTGTTTTCTCACTTCTCTCGCTTGTTAGTTGTAGGCAATAAATCTTACTATCTCCTTATGCCGAGTCTGTTTTGCCCGTTACAATAATTATTGCGTGATTTTCTCGTCCTTATCTCAATCCTTGAGCCCTTTTCACATATTTTCTCCCCATTCCTCTTTGAGGAGGGGGAGTGAGAGAGCGGCTGTGGTGGAGCTCGGCTGCCCACTCGAGCGGAACCACGACAGTTACTAGTGAGAAAATACTAATGAATTGTGTATTTTCTTGACCCCGTAAGCTTGGCTGGTATGTAACCATCACAAACTATATTATTAAAGAAGGCCATTTAAAAATAGCCTTTAGTCATCTTAGTCATCTTTTCCATGCCTCTTGTGTAAAAACTTTTCTAAATAAGATTGTTTTCCCAAGAGAAGAAACAGCACTGTTTATGGAATAAATTTCTAGTAATAGAATTGTCACAGCTACAAAAACTAGAATCAAGGCTTCAAAGCTAAGAACAATCTTTGATGTTACATTACTTGTTTCATTAACTATAGTCAGGATTAAATCTAGTCAGCTGGCAGAAGAAAAATGGATGAATAATGGGTATGTAAAGATGTCAGGCCCTGATGCTCTTGATCCTCTTCCCCCATGCAGAAGATCTAGCCAGAATGGATTATAGGAAAGCCCAGTTGCTTGTGCTTTTACTCTTGGAATAGGATCCAAAGTGGCAATGGACATGCATGCTCCTGCACTACTGTTTTTCTTTTAATTTGCAACAATAAAAGGTGAAACAAAGCTGACACTGATTTTTCTGTGTTAACAGTATCTAGCTATTTGCTCATCTAAAGCTGCAGTAAGGTATTAAAATCACCTCATGAATTAATTGAGCTTATAAGCAATGTGTACCTGAGGCTGAAAATTCCATATGATTTTAAAACTTATCTTTGCTTTAAAGTCTCGCTTATTTGCCTTTTCATTTTGAAGTAAAATTCCAAGAGCAACTATTGTGGCACCAAGCATAGACTATTGAACTTCAGTTGTCAGCAGTAGTTGTAGTTCTATCTGTGGATGACAGGGTGGGTGCTGTCTATCAGTTCTTATTTAATCCTCGAGAGGAGTTGTCTAGGTAGTTGGTCACCTTTGGACAAGGAGTAACTAGGCAGGGAAACGGGAGGATCTCAAACAAGGAAGGTGGAGTAGAGGCACTTCAAGTTTCAGAGCTGTGTTCTGGAGCAGGGAATCCCAGGCTCCTCAGGGTTGCTTCTTATGCTCCAAAGTCCTCAAATACACAAGACAGTTTGACAGGGAGTAGTATTGTAGCTAAGCTTAGGTTGTCTAGATTCATTAATTCGTTTGAAACAAAACTAATGCATAATGAATTTGGAAACACTTCAGAAGTCCTGTCTCTGTGTTGCTTGTCCTTGAAAAGTTGATCTGTAGGATTCACAGAGTGAAAATGAGGGGAGAAAATAGGTGTTTAACCTATTGAGATATATGGGTGGGGGACATTCTGCATAGACTCCCCAGGGCTTTAACAGCTGGGTGTTTGTACTTTTCCAGTGAAATCACTGGAGGCTGTGGTTAAAAGGATGGGGGGGGGGTGAGCCTCAGGCAGGAGAGGCAGGCTTTTCAGGGGAAAAGCAGGACTCTGTCCTGCTGAAGCCCTGAGAAGGGCAAAATGTATCTTGCCATAAAACAGCGGGCAGCGTCAAGATTTGAGAGCTGCTAACAATTTGAGTAAGCCCATGCAGAGAAAGATTGCACTATTAGAGATGTTAGCTCGGGTACAGGTTCTAGTGAAGTTTCTTACAGACCTGAGTCAAGATGTGTACCTGAGGATTTAATTGTGTTGTGTGCCTGTATTGTGCTTCCTTGCTTGTTTGGTTCCAGAGTTAATAAAGGCAGGTGAAGCTCAGGCTGGGCTTTGCTGCCAGTGTAGTAGGGTAAGGGCTCCACGGAGTTCTACTACCCAGACTGATGCCTAAGAGTGGAGAAAGGACTTGAGAATTAGTTGCAATATCTTTTGGTAAGCAGTCTGCATAGCAAATAGCATTGCCTTCAGTAGCAGAGGATCCAAAACTACTAGATTTGTAGTGGGGAACAAACGAAACAGTTTTTCATGAGGACTGCGGGAGAGCACTGCCATGCGTTTGAGGAGTGAAGCAGCTGCAGAAGTGCGGGAGGACTGCAGAGCACTGTGGCAGGCTGAGAGCAGAGGAAGCTGGGCCTGAGGGCTGTGGTTGTTCTGCAAAGCATCCGCCCTCCAGACTGGATGTACCTAACAGGATCCAAATCTGCAAAAAAGATGCACGTACAACACTGAGGTGTACATCCATAGCCAATATAAGCTTTATCTCATCTTTTTGTAGTTGAGCCTTGGAAATGATAATGCTAATTTAAGAGCAATAATCCCCTTCTAGACCAGTATGCTATCTCTTCTTTTACAGCTTCAGAAGTCTGAGCCTCCAATTGGAGGAAAAACCACAGCTGTTAGCAATGCTCAGACTTTGAGGTTTGCATGAGGATGCATGAAATTAAAATGGGCAAAGAGCCAGGGCTGAGAAACACTGATGTTTAGTAGAACTGGAAAAGCGGTGGAACTGAAAAAATGGAAGTGGGTGATGCTCAGTTTCAGCAGAGATAAGTGGTCTTAAAAGCACTCTCACCAGTGTACGAGCACTCTTGATACATATCTGCTAGTTAAGAAGAAAACCAGTTTTTATCTTTGTTACAGTACTGAAAGAATGATTGGAGTGCAGGGAAATTGAGCTAGTGGGAATACAAGTCTGGTTTTGCACCTCTGTTATTCTCAAAGCTGGGACTTGGTGTAGTCCCTTTAGAAGTAACTTGAGGTCAAGACTGAAGAACTGACACAACTTGGCCTGTAGCCTGCCACTGCATGGAAGAGACTGTTACTTGCCCACAAGGAGAAGCAGACTTAAAAATAAATGAATTGATAATAGAAAGCCTACAACTTCTGTGGGAAGAGATTTGACAGAGTACCTAAACAAACTTTGATTTTGGAGATGAGAATTTTGCCTTTTCTTTAATCAGAGTGCCGAAACAGTCTTTGTTGAATGTTCAAGTGCTCCTCAGCATATAGTATGTTTCATCCTATGAAGTGAGGGTGGTGGGTTTTTTTTGTTTTGTTTTAAAGGGCTTAGAGTCTGACTTAGTGAAGTTGCAAGACTTCTTTTGTCTCCTGTTTTTTGTAAATATGCTTAAAACCAAAATTAGTGGACAGACAGCAGCCATGCTTGTTAATTGTGGAGAAAAGACATTGTTATTCTGATGTCCTGTGGAAGAGTATTGAGTAGATTTTTTTTCCGAAATGTGCATGTGTTAATAGCAGTAAGTTGTCTTAGGAGGGGGAGAGAAATAAAAAAAAAATAATCTTCTAAGGTACTTGTTAAAGGGAATGGGGGTGGGGAGTGGGAAGCAATTAGTGTGCAAGGAACAGTCTAAGTATTTTAATTGTATTTGGATTGAGAGCGCTGGGTTAAAACTTGCCTGGTTGATGGTCCAAAGCCTACTTGAACTTAAGTTTAAAGAGACTGAAAAGGTCTGTGTACACGTGGGAGAGCTAGTGATCTGTTAATTAGCACGGCAGTATATAGCCCTGGCCACACTAATTGCCAGTTATGTGGCGCTATTAGTCAATTAGAACATTCAACAGTCAATTAGTACACTAATTGACTGTTAGGTCCATCTTCATGGCTAATGGTAGCTAAAGACAGATGGCAATGGATTAACTGATGTTTTTAATTGTTGTTCAGAAACTGGCTTGAGAAGCACCAGTCTGCTTGCAAAGGCTGCTGGTAGCGTAAATTTGCTAGGATCTTGACAAAAACAGTTTAATGAATTAGCTAGGTATTGAAATGCATTTGTATTTCTTTAATATTTGTATTTCTTTAATATTAGTCCTAATCATTGAAAAACAGCTAGGCTCTGTGACAAGAGGGGGGGGGACTCGATTGTTCTTGTGCACACCAAGACCAATAAGCTGCACTTTTGATACCCTAAGCCAAAGACCTGTCATGTTTTTGACAAAATGCTGTACTCTAGTGAAGTCTTACTCGTTATAATACCAAAACACACCTCCATCCCAAAAGCTACCCGCCTCCAAGGTGCAACCACCACTCACTGAGCATGTGCTCTGAATTTCTCGGAGCCTATACCTTTAAATGTTCGTACTGGAGTTCTAGCATGTCTGGCAATGCAGCACTCGGTGGTGGCATGACTTCATTCATGCCCCGATAGTCCACCGTTAGCCTCCACTCGCCATTAGACTTTCGCGCTGGCCATATAGGACTGCTAAAAGGTGAATGAGTCTTGCCGATCGCTCCTTGGCTCTCCAGATGATGAACTAACTCATGGATAGGAATCAGGGAGTCTCGGTGCGATATTGCCGCCGGTGCACAGTTGTTCTTCAATCCTCAGCAATCCTACAGCAGAAGGGTCTTGTGAGAGACCAGGCAGGGTAGACAGCTGCTTAATCTTCTCTGTGCTCAAGGCAGCTATGCCAAAAGCCCACCGGTACCCTTTTGTATCCTTGAAGTACCCTTTCTTGAGGTAGTCTGTGCCAAGGATGCACGGAGCCTCTGGGCCAGTCACGATGGGGTGCTTTTGCCACTCATTCCCAGTTAGACTCACTTCAGCTTCCAATACAGTTAACTCTTGGGATCCCCCCGTCACTCCAGAGATAGAGATGAGTTCTGCCCTTTGGTGGTCTGATGGCATTAGGGTACACTGTGCGCCTGTGTCCACTAAAGCTTTATAGTTCTGCGGTTCCGGTGTGCCGGTTGTACTGGGTCTGGCTGGAATGTTAACTTTCCCGGCAGCAGCCCATTCAGTGCCGTACTCTGTACTTGTAGCTGGAACAGCAGTGTTATCACACCAGTGTTGTGTCTACTGCTGAGCAGCAGTGGCACAGCATTGGGCCTTTCTCTAACCCTCCTAGGGGGTGGGCAAAAAAGTGAGGAGAGAAACATCACTAGGGCAGCTGACCTAAACCAATCAAAGGGATATTCCATACCATGTGGTGTCACACTCAGCAATAAAAGGTGGAAACAGGAAGAAGAAGGGAGGGGTGGGCTCTCGTTGAGAAGACGTCGGTCCTCCTCTCGAACACCGGCTGCATGCGTTGAGGCCTTGCTTCAAGGACGTGGTCAATCATCGCTCATTTGTGGGAAGTAGAGAGTAATTTCTTTCCTCTGCACTTCCATATCGCTTTCATTTATTTTGTTTGTTTTCCTCCCTTTTTCCCCTTTCCCTTTTATTTCCCCTTAGTTAAATTGTTTAGTTCATGGTAGTCTTTATTTAATTATTATAATTATTTCCCTTTAATTAAATTATCCTTATCTCAACCCGTGAGTTGTTCTTTGCTTTACTTCTCCCCCTCCTTATCTAAAGGAGGGGGAGTGAGAGAGCAGTTGTGGGGTTTAGCTGCCCAGCACGGTAAAACCACCACAGTCCTTTTTGGCGCCCAACGTGGGGCTCGAAGGGTTGAGATAACAATAGAATTGATTAAACGCATACAACTAACACATTTGCTTGCTAGTAACCATGTTCCTTGCCCTGTTAATAATAATGGCTTTGTTCATATGTCATGCAATTCGTGTCATATTCTCCTTTCTCCTATATATACGATCCGACAAAGTGCTACAATCTGTGTTCACTTTTTTTAATTCGTTGTGCTGCCAAGCACTGACCTTGGTTTTACTCTGGAATTCAGGCTCTGCGCTGTTATCATTTGGGTCCCATGGAAACTATCTTTCAGAGAATATTCAGAACTACACTGCCTTCCTTTTCTCATCTGGACACCAGTTTATTAATAATATCAGGAATGGTACCTTTCCCTTCTTTCACAGTGGGATAATTACAACAGTTTGGGAGTATTTTGAAGATCCATCTGTAACCCATGTATTGCTATTTCTAATTCTGAATAACAGGTTTCATTTTCTCTCTAAGATTAGTCGATTGTTTAGAAAACTTATTTGGGAATCTGTCCCGAAACAGTCTCGTGGTGAGTGGCACGGTGTGTGGGATGATGTTAGCAGATACCTGTCACGAGTGTCTCCTCCAATAGTTTTGAACTTCACCCCTGAGCAAGTGCTAAATCCTAAAAACTTGGTAGAATGTTTGAGAGTTGTATGTCCTGATCCTGATAATGCCGGAGAACAACAGCTTGCAGCATTGTGCTGGGTCCTGGTTTATTCCTATCAAACACTGTTTAACATCATCCAGCAACTTGAAGAGAGGGAGGAAGTCTCTGAATCTGAAGACCAAGTAACACATGCTGTGGCTGACCCAGAGGACCAACCAACTATGGTATCAGTCGCCCCCATAGTCAAGTCAAAACAATGGAAACGGAGGTCAGCTCGTTTAGTAAGGGAAGAAGGCTCTCCTAAGAAGGAGGGAGAAGGGGAATTGGCAGGCACCTCTAAAGCAGAGCCATCACAAAAACAGCAGGAAGACGAGACGGAAATCATAAAGGAATCAGAAATCACTCGATCCTTATCCCTGAGTGAGATGCGAGAAATACGAAAGGATTATGGTCGACGCCCAGGTGAACACATCCTCACTTGGCTGCTCCGATGCTGGGATGCTGGGGCCAGTAGCCTACAATTAGAAGGCAATGAAGCCAAGCAGCTGGGATCCCTCTCTAGAGAAAGGGTAATCGACAAAGTAATTGGGAGAGGAGCACAGGCCCTCAGCCTCTGGAGACGACTCCTGGCAGCTATCAAAGAAAGATATCCCCATAAGGAAGATATTGTATATCACATAGGCAAGTGGACCACTGTGGATAAAGGTCTCCAACATCTGCGGGAATTAGCTGTGCGGGAGATGATTTATAGTGATTTGGACAATGCCCAGACACCTCAAGACCCCGATGAAGTCCAGTGCACAACATCCATGTGGCGTAAATTTGTGCGGAGTGCACCAGCAGCACATGCCAGTACCCTGGCAGCAATTCACTGGGATGAGGGGATGGGACCAACAATGTATGATGTCTCCTGCCAACTTCAAAAATATGAAGACAATCTCTCTGCTCCACTACAGTCCTGTGTCTCAGCTGTGGAGAAATTGTCTAAAGGACTTGACAAGCTTGTGGAGAAAGTATATTCCCCCTCATCTAGACAGAGTGATACTTCAGCCACTAAGAATCAGCATTCGCCTGCTCAAGAGAGAGAGTACCCAAGACGTACACCACGTGGCACCTTGTGGTTTTATCTGCGTGACCATGGGGAAGATATGAGGAAATGGGATGGTGTACCTACTTCAACCCTAGCTGCTCGGGTACGTGAACTGAAAGGAAATACAGCAGCAAGAAGAGGGGCTCCTAAGAGAAATGCTGCTCCAGTTTCTATTGGGCAGTACCCCAGAGGCAGTAGAAGAGCTGATGTTATTCTTGACCACGATGAAGGGACCTCTACCTCTCATTTGCCAGAATTTGTGCATTTGCAAGAATTAAGTGGCAGACGCTCCAGCCAGGACTAGAGGGGCCCTGCCTCTGGCCAGGTAGAGGAGAGGGATAACCGGATTTATTGGACTGTGTGGATCCGATGGCCTGGAACATCAGAACCACAGGAATACAAAGCTTTAGTGGACACTGGCGCACAATGTACCATAATGCCATCAGGCTACCAAGGGACAGAACTCACTTGTATCTCTGGAGTGACAGGGGGATCCCAACAACTATCTGTACTGGAAGCTGAAGTGAGTCTAACTGGGAATGAGTGGCAAAAGCATCCCATTGTGACTGGCCCAGAGGCTCCGTGCATCCTTGGCATAGACTATCTCAAGAGAGGGTACTTCAAGGATCCAAAAGGATACCGGTGGGCTTTTGGCATAGCTGCTTTGAGCACAGAGAAGATTAGGCAGCTGTCTACTCTGCCTGGCCTTTCAGAAGACCCTTCTGTTGTAGGATTGCTGAAGGTTGAAGAACAACAGGTACCAATTGCTACCACAACGGTGCACCGACGGCAATATCGCACCAACCGAGACTCCCTGATTCCCATCCATGAGTTGGTTCACCGACTGGAGAGTCAGGGAGTAATCAGCAAGACTCGCTCACCCTTTAATAGTCCTATATGGCCAGTACGAAAGTCTAATGGCGAGTGGAGGCTAACAGTGGACTATCGAGGCCTGAATGAAGTCACGCCACCACTGAGTGCTGCAGTGCCAGACATGCTAGAACTTCAGTACGAACTAGAGTCAAAGGCAGCCAAGTGGTATGCCACAATTGATATTGCTAATGCATTTTTCTCCATCCCTTTAGCAGCAGCATGCAGGCCGCAGTTTGCTTTCACTTGGAGGGGCATCCAATACACCTGGAATCGGCTGCCCCAGGGGTGGAAACACAGCCCTACCATTTGCCATGGACTGATCCAGTCTGCACTGGAGTAAGGGGGAGCTCCTGAACATCTTCAGTACATTGACGACATCCTCGTGTGGGGCAACACAGCAGAAGAAGTTTTTGAGAAAGGGAAGAAAATAATCCAAATTCTCCTGAAAGCTGGTTTTGCCATTAAAAAGAGCAAGGTCAAGGGGCCTACAAAGGAAATCCAGTTCTTGGGGGTAAAATGGCAGGATGGACGTCGCCATATTCCAATGGATGTGATCAATAAAATAACAGCAATGTCTCCGCCAACTAGCAAAAAGGAAACGCAAGCTTTCCTAGGCCTCGTGGGATTCTGGAGAATGCATGTGCCAGGCTATAGTCAGCTTGTGAGTCCTCTATATCGAGTGACTCGAAAGAGAAACTATTTTGAGTGGGGCCCTGAGCAACAACAGGCCTTTGAACAAATCAAACAAGAAATAGCTCGTGCAGTAGCCCTTGGGCCTGTCCGTACTGGACCAGCTGTGCAAAATATACTGTACACTGCAGCTGGGGAGCATGGGCTCACCTGGAGCCTTTGGCAGAAAACCCCAGAAGAAACTCGAGGTCGACCTCTGGGCTTCTGGAGTCGGGGCTATCGAGGATCAGAAGCCAATTACACCCCAACTGAAAAAGAAATACTCACAGCATATGAGGGTGTTCGAGCTGCTTCAGAAGTTGTGGGTACAGAGGCACAGCTCCTCTTGGCACCGCGGCTACCTGTGTTACATTGGATGTTCAAAGAGAAAATTCCCACTACACACCATGCAACTGATGCTACATGGAGTAAGTGGATAGCGTTAATTACACAGCGGGCTCGAATGGGAAAACCCAATCGCCCAGGAATCCTGGAAGAGATTATGGACTGGCCGGAAGGCAGAGATTTCGGAGTGCCAACAGAAGAGGTAACCCGTGCTGAAGAGGCACCACCATACAATGAGTTGCCAGAAGACAGAAAGCAGTATGCGTTGTTTACTGACGGATCCTGCCGTGTGATAGGGAGCCATCGGAAATGGAAAGCTGCTGTGTGGAATCCCATACGACGAGTTGTGGAAGCCATGGAAGGGGAAGGTGAGTCGAGTCAGTATGCAGAAGTAAAAGCCATACAACTAGCCCTAGATATCGCCGAAAGAGAAAATTGGCCAGTATTGTATCTTTCTACTGACTCATGGATGGTGGCAAATGCTCTGTGGGGGTGGCTGCAGCAATGGAAAGAGAGCAACTGGCAGCGCAGAGGTAAGCCTATCTGGGCTGCTACCCTGTGGCAAGATATTGCTGCCCGGGTAGAAAATCTGGATGTTAAAGTACGTCATGTAGATGCCCACATGCCCAAGAGTCGCACTACTGAAGAACATAAGAACAACAAAGAAGTGGATCGAGCTTCGAAAATTGAAGTGGCTCAGGTGGACCTAGACTGGGAACGTAAGGGTGAGCTGTTTGTAGCTCGATGGGCCCATGAAACATCAGGACATCTGGGGAGAGATGCCACTTACAGATGGGCTCGTGATCGAGGGGTGGACTTGACCATTGAGGCCATCACACAGGTTACCCATGAGTGTGAGACCTGTGCTGCAATCAAGAAAGCCATGAAGGTAAAATCTCCCTGGAACAGGGGGAGATGGTTAGGGTTTCAATATGGTGAGGCCTGGCAAATTGACTATATCGGACCACTCCCAAAAACTCGCCAAGGCAAACGGTACATACTCACCATGGTAGAAGCAACTACTGGGTGGCTGGAAACATACCCTGTAAACCATGCCACAGCCCGAAACACTATCTTGGGCCTGGAAAGACAAGTATTGTGGCGTCATGGTACACCAGAGAGAATTGCGTCTGACAATGGGAGTCATTTCCGAAACAATCTTGTTACCTCCTGGGCAAAGAAGCATGGTATTGAGTGGGTGTACCACATCCCTTACCACCCACAAGCCTCTGGGAAGGTTGAGAGGTACAATGGACTGTTAAAGACTATGTTACGAGCATTAGGTGCTGGGACGTGGAAACAATGGGACACAAATCTACCAGAAGCCACTTGGCTAGTTAACAATAGGGGGTCTGACAGCCGTGCTGGTCCTGCCGAAACAAAACCCCTACACACTGTGAAAGGAGCTAAGGTTCCCGTAGTGCATATAGGAAGGTGGATGGGGAAGGCAGTGTGGGTTGCTCCTGCCTCGGGAAAAGGCAAACCCACTCGTGGGATTGTCTTCGCCCAAGGACCAGGGTATACCTGGTGGGTCATGCAAAAGAATGGGGATATCAAGTGTGTGCCTCAAGGAGATTTGACATTGAGAGAAAACTAATCTATAATCTAAGTTATATGTTGTAGGAAGATGCTGTAGGATCAACGACAGGTCAACTTTGCAAGGAGCCGGGCAGTGCAACAAGGACTTGAGCTAAGCTGGTGCTGGTGTCCAGACATCCAACTCCGCCTGCCTTGAGTGGCCACTTTGGCAGATGAAGACCTAATCATCAACAGTTCTTATGAACATTTTCCAAGAAAGACCTATGGAATGAAAAGATACATCTGCCTATTAATCCTGTCCTGTTAAATCCTTGTCCTGTTAAAGGACAAGGGATAATGATGAGAATGCTTGTATGCTAAAGTATGGGGATCTGAGTGTGACACAAATGTTATGGAATAAGGGGTGGAGGTTGTACTGGGTCTGGCTGGAATGTTAACTTTCCCGGCAGCAGCCCATTCAGTGCCGTACTCTGTACTTGTAGCTGGAACAGCAGTGTTATCACACCAGTGTTGTGTCTACTGCTGAGCAGCAGTGGCACAGCATTGGGCCTTTCTCTAACCCTCCTAGGGGGTGGGCAAAAAAGTGAGGAGAGAAACATCACTAGGGCAGCTGACCTAAACCAATCAAAGGGATATTCCATACCATGTGGTGTCACACTCAGCAATAAAAGGTGGAAACAGGAAGAAGAGGGGAGGGGTGGGCTCTCGTTGAGAAGACGTCGGTCCTCCTCTCGAACACCGGCTGCGTGCGTTGAGGCCTTGCTTCAAGGACGTGGTCAATCATCGCTCATTTGTGGGAAGTAGAGAGTAATTTCTTTCCTCTGCACTTCCATATCGCTTTCATTTATTTTGTTTGTTTTCCTCCCTTTTTCCCCTTTCCCTTTTATTTCCCCTTAGTTAAATTGTTTAGTTCATGGTAGTCTTTATTTAATTATTATAATTATTTCCCTTTAATTAAATTATCCTTATCTCAACCCGTGAGTTGTTCTTTGCTTTACTTCTCCCCCTCCTTATCTAAAGGAGGGGGAGTGAGAGAGCGGTTGTGGGGTTTAGCTGCCCAGCACGGTAAAACCACCACACCAGGCCATCGAATCCATCCAGTCCAATAAATCCGGTTGTCCCTCTCCTCTACCTGGCCAGAGGCAGGGCCCCACTAGTCCTGGTTGTAGTATCTATCAATTAATTCTTCCAAATGTGAAGCAGAGGTCTCTTCGTCAGGGTCAGGAGTAATACTAGCCCTTCTACTGCCTCTGGGGGACTGCCCAACAGAAACTGGGGCAGCAATCCTCCTAGGGACCCCTTTTGTTGCTGCTGTGTCTTTCCGCAGCTCACGTACCCGAGCAGCTAGGGCCGAGGTTGGTTCACCGTCCCACTTCCTCATATCTTCCCCGTGGTCACGTAAATAAAACCACAAGGTACCTTGCGGTGTGCGTCCCGGATTCTCCCTTGCTTGAGCTGGAGAATGCTGGCACTTGATGGCTGAAAGATTCTTCCATCTAGATGAGGAGGAAGCTATGTGTTCTTCTAACCGTTGGGACAGTCTTTCCACAGCTGAAATGCAGTCCCGTATTGGGGCAGAGAGATTTTCTTCATATTTATGAAGTTGGTTGGACACGTTATCCACATCCCCTCCTCCCAATCCATTGCTTCCAGTGTGCTGGCATGTGATGAGGGTGCAGCCTGTACAAAATTCTGCCACATGGATGTTGTGCATTGGACTTCATCAGGGTCTTTAGGTGTCTGGGCATTGTTCAAATCACTATAAATCATCTCTGGCACAGCTAATTCCCGCAGGTGCTGGAGGCCCTTATCCATAGTGGTCCACTTGCCTACTTGGTATACAACATCTTCCTTGTGGGGATACCTTTCTTTCACAGTTGTTAGGAGTCACCTCCAGAGGATGAGAACTTGTGCCTCTCTCCCAATTACTCTATCAATCAGCCTTCCTCTAGAGAGGGATCCCAGCTGCTTGGCTTCATTGCCTTCTAGCTGTTGGCTATTGGCCCCAGTGTCCCAGCATCGAAGCAGCCAGGTGGGGATGTGCTCACCTGGATGATGACTGAAATCCTTTCATATTTCTCGCAGCTCACTCAAGGACAGAGATCGAGTAGTTTCTGATTCATCTATGATTTCAGTCTCTTCTCCCTGATGTTGCCGTGATGATGCTGCTTTAGAGCTGCCTGCCTTTCCCTCATCCTTAGGAGGAGCTTCTTCCCTTACTAAATGACCTGATTTCCATTTCCATTGTTTTGCCTTTACTATAGGGGCGACTGATACCATGGATGGTTGGTCCTCTGGGGTGGTCATAGTGTGTGCTATCTCATCATCGAATTCAGGAATTTCCCTATCCCCTTGAGGGTGCTGGGCAATGTTAATTGACATTTGATAGGCGTAAGCCAGACCCCAGCAGAGTGCAGAAAGCTGGTGGAGTTCTCTAGTATTGCCAGGGTCAGGGCATGTGTCTTTCAAACATTCTACCAGTTTTCTTGGATTTTGTTCTTGTTCAGGGGTGAAGTTAAGAACCATCGGAGGAGAAAACCGTGACGGGTACCTGCCCAAATCCCCCCACACACCTTGCCCCCCACAACTACTTTGTCTGGGGACAGGTCCTTGGATAATATTCTTAATAAATTGTTTTACCTTAGGGAGGAAGACAAACACTAGAATTAGTAATAGGAGGATAATATCTGACCAAGGGTATCCAAAATACTCAAAGGCTGCTGTAATTAGCCCACAGGGAGAAAAGAAGAAGGCACCACCCCCGATATTATTCACAGATTGACTGCTAGGGGAAAAAAAGAAGGTGCTGTAATTCTTAATATTTCCAAAAAGATAATCTCCAGGAGACCAGGAAGATAACAATGCAGGGCCTGAGTACCAGACAAAACTGAAGGCCAGCATGTTACAGCACAACATGATAAAGAAACCAAGCACAGACTTCAACACTTTCTCCGATCGGATGTAAAGGAAAAAAGAGAACAGAGAACGGACTACATACAACATAGTCATGCAGAAAAATATTAATAGAAAACCAAATGTTGTGACTACCATTATGTTAGCTGTAAATACTTCAACCATTTCTGTTGTTATCTCAACCCTCGAGTGTCAAGTTGGGCGCCAAAAAAGACTGTGGTAGTTTTACTCAGGTGGGCAGCCGAGCTCCACCACAACCGCTCTCTTGCTCCCCCTCTCCTCAAAGAGGAAGGGGGAGAAAATATAACACAGAGAACTCGAGGTTTGAGATGAGAAAGGTTTAATTAAAGGGAAAGGGAATGGGGAGAAAAAAGAAACAAAAGAAACAAAAAGTCTGCGCGGAAGCACAGAGAGAAGGGAAAAAATTATTCTCTACTTCCCATCAATGAGTGGTGTTCGGCCACGTCCTGGGAAGCAGGGCCTCAAAACATGTAGTGATTGTTCAGGAGGAACAGCCCTTTCCCCCATGAGAGCCTCCCTTTTTATTGCTGAGTGTGACATCAGGTGTTATGGAACATCCCTTTGGTTGGGTTAGGTCAGCTGCCCTGGCGATATCCCCTCCCCATCACTCACCCACCCCCAGCCTGCTGGCTCTTGGGGGCTTGGAGGGAGTCCTGATGCTGTGCCAGCACTATGTAGCAATAGACACAACACTGGAGTGATACCAGTGCTGTTCCAGCTATGAGTGCAGAGCACAGCACTGTGTGGGCTGCTGCAGGGAAAGGTGACTCCAGCCCAGACAGACCCAACACAGTGACACTGGTTTGTGCGCTTCTTGCTCTTTGTTAAGGGTAAAGCTAGTTAGCACAAGGACAGAGGACCCTCGCCGACCTCAATTCCTGGTGTAAGACAAGCTCATTTGAGCTCAGGCATCAACCCCAGAACACGTTTCCAGAGCAAGCTGATAAAACAGTCTGCACACTTCTCGCCTACCTGCTCTGTGAGGTGAGAATGACCATGGGCACATGTTGCTTTGCAGTTCAAAAAAAAAAAAAAAAAAAAGCCAGGCACATGAGAGTTGAAATGTTACATGAAAAGACGAAAAGTGCTTGTTACATGGGACTGTTGAATAAAAGCAAAGCAGACAAGTCAGTCCCTTGGTCATCTTTCCAGCCAGGCAGTCTCCCTGAGCTTATGTCACCCCATGTATCTCCAGTTATTTCAAAATTAAACTTTTCTGACAAGTCTTCTGCAGGATATTTCTCACTTTGAATTTTCTTTTCCCACAAACCATGAAGTTGTAGCAACAGAACTGTCTTATCTTCTGAAATTTCTGTGCTCTGCCATCATTTATCTCTCCATCCTCATCTTGCAATCTGGGGAAGCAGCCTTCTGACTGGGGGCACTAAGAGGTGTCACTGTCCCCTGTATTGCACTCAAGATGGTTTGTGCAGAACCCTAGGTCTGAGAGCCTAGGACAGCTAGAATTGGGAAAAGTCCCACAAGACCATGTCTTGAAGACATCTGATGCTGGGTGCAGGAAAGACCTTGTGATCTTAGGTAGGTTTCAAGCTTGATCTGAATGATGTTATTGTGAGTGTAGAGTTTGTTAGGGCATCTTGTGATTCCCTAGCAAGATGACCCTGACTTCCTGTGGGCAAGGTTTCCATTTTGCTAAACTTAATCCTGCAGTTGATGTCCCAGACAACTACCATGGTCAAGTGGTGTCTATCCCTCTTGGGCACACCATCGTTGCTCTTCACAGAAGGCTTCATATATAAGCTTTGCTGCTTCAGGTGTTCCCAGATGGAGCTGTGCTCTCTTTACTCTCCTGCCAGACTTTCCCACAGCAACCTAGTCACCGTCTGTGCTGTGGCAAGACTTGCTTGGTGGTTGGGAAGGAAAGCCTGTCTCCTCCCAGGTTGGTGTCAGCAAACACCATCTCTTCTGGTTGGAGCAGCTCACGTAGGCAACTTCACTACTCTGTGTATACTCCTAGTAGACACAGAAATTTGACATTCATGCCCTAAAGCTCAGGGCTGTTTTTAAAAGGCGTTCATGCAAAGCTTTCTGGTCTGTCAACCACTGTTTACTATATCGAAAAGATTACCTTTTCCTCTGTTAGACAGTCCCAATTACCCTGTGAGTTTGGGGTAAAGACAACAGGATTTGCTTGTCTCAGCAGCTCTCCTCCTGGTTGTCCTTGTACGCTCTAGAATTGAATCCTGGTTGTCCTTGTACGCTCTAGATGAATTGAATGGAGTTTTGCTTTTTCCCCCAGGTAAGAGATTTGTTTTGAAATTATTTTGAGGACATGTGATGTGGGGGTTAACCCAATGTAAATGAACTGAGCCTGCCTATTTCCCATGTGGCCAAGGAACACTGAAGCTTCTGCTTTTAAGTAGCTGTGCGTACACAGGGTCTTTCTCAGATGCTTCAGGTTGCATGGCTGAACTCTCTTGAAGTTGCTCTCCTTGGCTTCAGTATTTCTCTGGGAAGCTCCCAAAGAAGACAGGACAAGGTTCTGACAGTTCTGGTCACTGAAGCAAGTTAGAGGCAATTTTCATAACACTCTGGTTAAAATCTGTTGAGGCCCCCAAAATCTCTGGGCTGTTCCCTGACCTCCTGAGACAGATTTTCCCACTCGATTCTTCCTGCTGCTCCTCACACCTGGGCTTGTCCTATAGATCTCCTTGCTCACCAACTCATTTTCTACTGTACTAAGAGGTCAGACAGCAGAAAGAGGTCTCCTTGGAATAGCTAATTGAAGCTTTCACTCTGTTACTGATTCTGAGTATTTGGGGATACCCAGGGAAGCCCAGGAGCCTGGGTATCCCCTTGGCTCTGTTAAGGTGTGTTTGTCCCCATGCTTGCAGGTGAGTTGGGCATCTGTTTCCTACATCTGCTTACCTCCTCATGGCTGATATAGCTTTTAGAGGGAAGAGTATTCCTTCAGAGTGTACCCATGTTTCTCTCAGATGGTCTGATTCAGCCAGATTAGTCTTGTTTTTGTCCCCAAGCCTCATACCTGGGAGGCTCTCTCCCCCCCACTTCGTATCAGGCAAGCTCTCCCATTTAAAGGGCTTTCTACCAGGTCGTTAGGAGCTGTTGCTAGAAGATAAGAACTTGGCAATTTTGCCAGCCCCCTATTGCCATGCCGGGTTGTCTCCTCTGAGCCAAAGGAGCTGAGGTGCTGCCTTCTCTCGCATGTGTTGTGCAGCATGGTGGGTCATCTTCCACACCTCCAGGCAGTGCCCTGTCCCTGAAGCCCCAAGGGCTGATGCAGCAGTTCTGGGGGGGCTATCGATAGGAAGGGATGGCCCTTTGCCCTTTGAATTAATGGCGGTAGGGAAATGGTTTAGAACAAGCAGGGATCCTTGCTGGAAGGTAAGAGCCAGTGTGGGTGAGAAGGAACTGTAGGCAGGGAATGTGTGTGCTGGGTGGCCTGTCCTGTGGGAATAAAAATGTTGTTTTTGCAGGGTTACATTGCTTAAAGGTAAGGAATGTGGTATTGAGATATGCTTGCAGTGATAAGAAAACTTAGTAGACAACCTTGTAAAATGCAGACAATCAGACTCCTTAGAGCAATTAGGTGAAAATCATGGTGTCAAGTCAGATAAGTGAAGAAACATTACCACTTCAAGCAGTAAAAATGTCAACAGAAATTTGAAATGTAACAGGCTGGCAATAGAAGGCCATGCATTGTTTGTGAAGCATCAGATAGATTGTGAACCTAGATTACCCAGTCAATGGGGAAACAGGGGAGGGTCCTGTGAGGAATGTTTTAACAATTCGTGTCCATAAAGAACAATTCTGTATGAATGGCTGGGGAATAATGTTTTAATTACTCGTGTGTCTGGGAGTTTAAGAACAACTGATAACAACTAGTGACTGTTATGGGATAGTATGTGGATCTTTGGTATCTGGTTAGGGGGGGCCGAGAGATAAAGAGGAAGGAGAAAGAAGCTGAAGGACGGCTGGGAGACAAGACTTGAAGAGGATGTTCTATAAACTTGGTATGGTGCCCAGTAAGTACAAAGGGGGAGAGGAAGACTACGAGCCTTCAGCATGAAAGACCCCTAGAGACCCCAGAGGAGACTGCGCATGCTCCAGTAGGAGGGACTGCACCCCGGAAGCTAATTTTAATAATCTATTTTTTTTAGAAGTAGTAATGAATATGTATTAGTCTAGGAGCATAAAAATCAGCTGCTTGATGTAACTGGTGTGCGTCCTGGTGGAGTGGAGACTCCCGGTGCACCCAGCGCTGTTTGCTTACCTCTATTCCTTTATATTCTTTTAATAAATCCTATTTTTTTATTTAATCCTAATTTGAATCCTGAGCCATTTATAACAATTTGGGGGCTCGTCCGGGATGGCTATAGTTCCTGAATTCTGATTTAATCTAGGAGAGGCGCCCCACCATTTGGTGGCTTCTGTTTGAGTCAGATCGGGACTAATGCCATCCTGAACCTGAATAAAGGTAAGCAAAGAATTTGATTTTTTTTGAGCTCCCTTGCCGGCTGTTTTTTTGCCTGTAATTCTGCGCGCGAAGATCCGGATGAAGACGACAGGGTCGTTTGGATACCGTTCGGTTGGATTCCGGTGTCCGGAATCGAACCGGATGAAGACGACAGTCGTTTGTGGATACCGTCTGGTTCGATCCCAGACGAAGACAGCAGAGATGCTTGTGGATACCGTCCAGTTGGATTCTGGATGAAGACGACTGATTCGTAAGATACTGTCCGGTTGGGTAAAGGTGCGGTTGCCAGTTTTTGTGTGTGAGAGTGTAACTGAGACTTCTAAAGTCAGCGTGGAGGTCTTTTTGTTTTCTCACCGGTTCTAATCTCCTGTCGGGGGGGCTGGGCTGGTGAAGAGAGGGATACGTGGGTGGGTGATAGGTCCTAAACCCCCTGCAAGACACTCTCACTGGGGGCAACCAAGGGCTGTGGGAATTGCCACTAGTAAAATTCCCGGATGGGTCAGATAAAATCGAAGACCAAGGACCAGAAAGGGAGCAAATTACCAGATATATGACCAAAAAGTCCATTATGAATGATTAGAAATTGGAACAATAGGGGCCCCAGAAAATTAAAATACTGGATCATTTTCAATTTACTCTTTATGATAGAATGACCAAAAGAACCCTTAAGACCCCATGTATTTTGATCCACGGAGGACGGGGTCTGTCAGGCTTTGAACATTAATAGTAGAATACCCGTGGATCCGGAAAAGAGCAAGCTGAAACATTGGAATTAGAAATTAGAGAGCAATTGATTAAGAATGAATATGTGCTACATTTGTGCCTGTGCTGCACTTATACCTCCAGATAACAGGAGCCTCTCGGACCCCGAGAACCAGATCAAAAACAACCTCATGGTTCAGACTTTAATCAAGGGGTCTGAGATAAGGAGGACTGTTCACAAAGGGACAGGTTATGCATATGTATAGGAATGTTCATGTATATGTAACTCTTTACTAAAGCAATTTGCCACATTAGGAGTGCATGACTTTGGTGGGACTACCTGCCCCGTGCTGCATGGAACTGAGTAAACATACCTACTTTACAATCTTACTGATTGTGGAGTCAGCTTTCTGTGAGTCATTTTGGTGAGCCAGGCAGGAGACACTCTGCTCGGCTGTGGGATCGGCTGCAGCGTGGACACCCCTAGGTGCACCCTGAGTGTTTTGCTCGCAGGAGACTCCACTTTCAGCTGCTCACCGCAGGAGCAGACAAAGATCTCCTGAAACTGCAGACAAACGGTATGTTTTCGGCTGCTGGAGGGATACTAACTGGAGTGTTAATAATTGTATGTGTTTTTATGTATGTATTTTGTGTTGATATTTTGTATATTGTAATATTTGCATATTTTATGTATTTTCACAGAATCACAGAATCACAGAATTTCTAGGTTGGAAGAGACCTCAAGATCATCGAGTCCAACCTCTGACCTAACACTAACAGTCCCCACTAAACCATATCCCTAAGCTCTACATCTAAACGTCTTTTGAAGACTTCCAGGGATGGTGACTCCACCACTTCCCTGGGCAGCCTGTTCCAATGCCTCACAACCCTTTCAGTAAAGAAGTTCTTCCTAACATCTAACCTAAATCTCGCCTGGCTCAACTTAAGCCCGTTCCCCCTCGTCCTGTCACCAGGCACGTGGGAGAACAAACCAACCCCCACCTCGCTACAGCCTCCCTTGAGGTACCTATAGAGAGCGATAAGGTTGCCCCTGAGCCTCCTTTTCTCCAGGCTGGACAAGCCCAGCTCCCTCAGCCGCTCCTCGTAGGACTTGTTCTCCAGGCCCCTCACCAGCTTCGTCGCCCTTCTCTGGACCCGCTCAAGCACCTCGATGTCCTTCTTGTAGCGAGGGGCCCAAAACTGAACACAGTACTCAAGGTGCGGCCTCACCAGAGCCGAGTACAGGGGGACGATCGCCTCCCTAGCCCTGCTGGTCACACTGTTCCTGATACAAGCCGGGATGCCGTTGGCCTTCTTGGCCACCTGAGCACACTGCTGGCTCATATTCAGCCGACTATCCACCATCACTCCCCGGTCCTTCTCTGCCTGGCAGCTCTCCAACCATTCCTCTCCCAGCCTATAGCTCTGCTTGGGGTTATTGCGCCTGTCCTGGTTTTAGTTAGAACAGAATTAATTTTCTTCCTAGTAGCTGGTGGAATGCTGTGTTTTGGCTTAGGATGAGAAGAGTGCTGATAACACCCCGATGTTTTAATTGTTGCAGAGCAGTGCTTATACCAAGCCAAGGACATCTCAGCCTTTTGCTCTGTCCTGCCAACAGGCAGGCTGGGGGTGCAGTAAGAGCTGGGAGGGGACAGACCCAGGACAGGTGACCCAAACTAGCCAAAGGGGTATTCCATACCATCTGACGTCATGCTAAACAATATATAGGGGTGGCTAGGCGGGGGGAGGGGGCCGGACTGCTCGGGGTTAGGCTGGGCATCGGTCAGCGGGTGGTGAGCAATTGCATTGTGCATCACTTGTTTGTACATATTATTATTACTTTCCTATTATCATAATTGTAACATTATTGTTATTATTGTTATTATTATTTTGTTATTATTATTTTCCTGTCTTATTAAACTGTCTTTATCTCAACTCACGGGCTTCACTTTCCATTTCTCTCCCCCGTCCCAGAGAGGGAGGGGGGAGGGTGAGCGAACGGCTGCGTGGTATTTAGCTGCCAGCCGGGTTAAACCACGACAGCGCCCCAGGTGCAGGACTCGGCACTTGGCCTTGTTGAACTTCATGCAGTTGACCTCAGCCCATATGTGCAGCCTATCCAGATCCTCCTGCAGAGCTTTCCTACCCTCAAGCAGATCGACACATGCACCTAACTTGGTGTCATCTGCAAACTTACTGAGGGTGCACTCAATGCCCTCGTCCAGATCATCGATGAAGATATTAAAGAGGACCGGCCCCAGCACCGAGCCCTGGGGGACGCCACTAGTGACTGGCCTCCAACTGGACTTGGCTCCATTCACCACGACTCTTTGGGCCCGGCTATCCAGCCAGTTTCTAACCCAACGAAGCGTGCGCCAGTCCAAGCCAAGAGCAGCCAGTTTCTTGAGGAGAATGCTGTGGGAGAAGGTGTCAAAAGCCTTGCTGAAGTCAAGGTAGACCACATACACAGCCTTTCCCTCATCCACCCAGTGCGTCACTTTGTCATAGAAGGAGATCAGGTTCCTCAAGCAGGACCTGCCTTTCATAAACCCATGCTGACTGGGCCTGATCGCCTGCTTGCCCTGCAAGTGCTCAAGTGCTGCGTGATGACTCTCAAGAGGATCTGCTCCATGAGCTTCCCTGGCACTGAGGTCAAACTGACATTTTGTGTTGAAAGTATTTGTGTAAGTGTAAGGGTTTGAAACAAAGTGTTACAAGTCACTTCACGAAGAACACAGCCAGAGACAATACTTGTTTGGTTGGTTATCATTCTATTCCTGTGGTATGAATGAGATGTGCTGGAGGCCTCCGTGTGCGATTGTGCTGTGTGAGTGAGACGCAACGTTGCTGCAAAGCAAGTGTAGAGTTCCGATCCATGGTTCCGTACTCTCTGCAAGGGGAGTGGGCAGAGACGAATGAAGTGCTTGACAGACTGAAAAGAAGTGCTGTTTTATCCAAGTTTTGAGTGGTGGTGCCTAATATATGGGCCCGGTGTATCTTGTGTATCCTATTTTTGCTCTTAAATGTTTTGACTGTGACAAGAAAAAGGCGGGAGCATGATCTGACTCTACTGGTGCTTTCGGCTGTGCTTCCTGCAACATATGAGGCCCGCACAGGCTGAGACCTGAACAGGCCGAGAGACCGGAGCGGTGCCGAGAGACTGGAGCAGCGCTGGGAGACCAGAGAAACTACGGAGGGACTACCGCTGGACGGAGAGAGCCCTGAGAGACGCTGCAGAGCCACGGACGGCTCTGAGAGACACAGAATAGACCTGACAGAAGCTGCAAAACGCGGGGAAATTGAAGTAATTGCGGGACATCCGAGATCGAGTTGCTACGGGAGACCAGAGGCGTCAGTGGACACCGGCAGTCGACTCTCACCGTGAGGCGAGTCGGCACATACCAGAGGGGCGGACATCAGGACCCTGCAGCCTGTCTGACGTAACCATGGAGGCAGCGGCAGCAGCGGCTGTGCTGCTTCACTCTAGCATTCTTTTTATAAAAGGTTTATCTTGCAATGCAAAAAAGACTATTAGTCCCCAGATCGGTGTTATAACTATTACTAATGACGACTTAGCTCTATTGCAGGGCAGGAGTGCAGAGACGCAGATTACACTGCCAAATGACCACCGTCAGGCTCTTTCACAAACCTAAGGTTGCAGCTGGCACTGCCTGCAGCCGTATAGCAGACGTTAAACTCTCTTTCCTAACTAGTAATCATGTGTCTCATCCAGTTGTGGTGAATGGTCAGTGGCAAAAAGAAAAGGAGGATGCCACTGACACTAACAGCATGGGTAATAGGAGTAGTATAAGTGACACAGGTGACGGTGCGGGGCGCTCTGCCTGCTGCTCGCCTTCGCCTGACTGTGCACTGCTGCCGACGGTGCTAGAGTAAAATGTGAAGACTGCTCAGATGGCAGTGATGAAAGTGCTTGTGTGAAGAAGATGTTTGCTGAATCTGACTTTGTGTGCAACAGTGGTCAGTGTGTGCTAAGCAGATGGCAGTGTGATGGGGATCCGGATTGTGAAGATGACGAAAAGTGCTGAGCTGTGTCATATGAGAACAGTGTCATGGAAATGTGATGGTGAAAAAGACTGTGACAGTGGAGAAGATGAAGAGAATTGTGGCGATGTGACAGAGATCCTTATTGTAAGGATGGAAATGATGAAATTAACTGCCCTTCCTGGACCTGCAGGTCAGACCAGTTCAGATGTGAAGATGGGAACTGTGTCCATAGGAGAAGGCAGTGCAGTGGTGTGAGAGACTGTCTGGATGGCACTGATGAAGCAAACTGTAACAATGTTATTCAGTGCTCTGGACCTGGCAAATTCAAGTGCAGAAGTGGAGAATGCATAGATATCAATAAAGTGTGTAACCAGCAGAGAGACTGCAAGGACTGGGGTGATGAGCCCCTGAAGGAATGCAACATAAATGAATGTGCCTGTCCAGCTGGGAAACTGTGGAGATAGTGATGAATGCCAAAACCCTGCTATCTGTAGTCAAATCTGTATCAACCTGAAAGGCTATCAGATGAATCCTGCTACAGGAACCTGGAAAGGGCCATACGGCAAAGCAAATTAGATAACTGTTATTTAACTTGTCAGAAGATAAAAAAAAAAGTGTTTCAACAAGCAGCCACGAGAGGGAAGAATCACTGAACCCTCGATATGAGGGACTGTACTTTGTTTTACTGACTACTGAAACAGCTGTGAGAACCGCAGAAAGGGACCCATGCATCCAGAATAAAAGGACCAGTAACTACTGAAACTTGGAGGGTTGAGTCCGCTCCTGGGAAACTGAAACTCAAACTAAGGAAGAACTAATGTTCTGGCAACGAGGCTCTGCGTGAATTAAGGATGCCAAATAAAGGGGACAAGCCTAAAGGGAGAAAAGGGAGAAGGCAAGACCGGGGCAGGACCCTCCACTGCGGTGTGTATGGTCTACCAAGGGAGGCAACCCCTATGGGTATTGACTGCCGAGTGAGAGGGCCTCGACCGGACTTCTCCCACACTAAGGTCAGGTTGTCCTGAGAAAATAACATAAGATCCTTTTTAAACCTATATAAAATTGTGATTCGTTTTCCAGGAGCTGGATCACCCTGACAGGCCGAACGGTAACACAAGCCTGAAGTGACCCTGAAAGCGGGCCTAACTCCTTGACTGAAGGCGTTTGCCTATTATGATCCAGATACGTGGGCAGAAGACAGATCCTGGGACTATAGGACCCCAGTATATATACTTAATAGAATAATTAGGTTATTAGCTGTAATAGAAATAGTTATAAAGATGAGAACTGCTTTGTATCAAAATTGCCTAGCTTTGGATTATTTACTAGCACAAGAAGGAGAAGTCTGTGGAAAATTTAGCTTTAGTAATTGCTGTTTAAAGATTGATAAAAAGGGTGTTTCTTCCTAGTAGCTGATAGAATGTTATGTTCTGGTATTAGGATGAGAAGAATGTTAATAATATGCTGATGTTTTAATTGTTTTTAATTGTTACAGAGCAGTGCTTACACCAAGCCAAGGACCAAGCCAAATTCAGCTTCTCACTGTCCTGCCAGCAGGCAGGCTGGGAGGAGGGCCGGACTGCTCGGGGTTAGGCTGGGCATCGGACAGCAGGTGGTGAGCAATTGCATTGTGCATCACTTGTTTCATACACATTATTAGTAGTAGTACTATTATCATCATTATTGTTATTATTATTACTGTTATTATCTTCTTGTTTTTATCTCAACTCACAGGCTTCACTTTCCCATTTCTCTCTCCCATCCCAGAGAAGGAGGGGGGAGGTGAGCAAGCAAACACAAACCTGGAAGGATATGGAATGGGACTTATTTTCATGGCTGCCTGGTGGACCATGGTTTAAAAGAGTGTTATTTTTATTGTCATGTGGTGTAATTATGTTATTGTATATACTTTGTATGATACCTTGCCTTACGTTATTAATACACTGGGTGATAAATAGTACATTTGTAATAACTTCATTAAAAAAGGAAGGGGATATGTCAATTATGATGTTTAAGAATTGGACCCTCCAAGAACGGACTGATGAAATCCAGTTATTAACAACAGAAGTGACATGAATTGTTGATATTAAAAAGAAGATAAGGGATTGTGAGGAATGTTTTAACAATTCGTGTCCATAAAGAACAATTCTGTATGAATGGCTGGGGAATAATGTTTTAATTACTCGTGTGTCTGGGAGTTTAAGAACAACTGATAACAACTAGTGACTGTTATGGGATAGTATGTGGATCTTTGGTATCTGGTTAGGGGGGGCCGAGAGATAAAGAGGAAGGAGAAAGAAGCTGAAGGACGGCTGGGAGACAAGACTTGAAGAGGATGTTCTATAAACTTGGTATGGTGCCCAGTAAGTACAAAGGGGGAGAGGAAGACTACGAGCCTTCAGCATGAAAGACCCCTAGAGACCCCAGAGGAGACTGCGCATGCTCCAGTAGGAGGGACTGCACCCCGGAAGCTAATTTTAATAATCTATTTTTTTAGAAGTAGTAATGAATATGTATTAGTCTAGGAGCATAAAAATCAGCTGCTTGATGTAACTGGTGTGCGTCCTGGTGGAGTGGAGACTCCCGGTGCACCCAGCGCTGTTTGCTTACCTCTATTCCTTTATATTCTTTTAATAAATCCTATTTTTTTATTTAATCCTAATTTGAATCCTGAGCCATTTATAACAATTTGGGGGCTCGTCCGGGATGGCTATAGTTCCTGAATTCTGATTTAATCTAGGAGAGGCGCCCCACCATTTGGTGGCTCCTGTTTGAGTCAGATCGGGACTAATGCCATCCTGAACCTGAATAAAGGTAAGCAAAGAATTTGATTTTTTTTGAGCTCCCTTGCCGGCTGTTTTTTGCCCGTAATTCTGCGCGCGAAGATCCGGATGAAGACGACAGGGTCATTTGGATACCGTTCGGTTGGATTCCGGTGTCCGGAATCGAACCGGATGAAGACGACAGTCGTTTGTGGATACCGTCTGGTTCGATCCCAGACGAAGACAGCAGAGATGCTTGTGGATACCGTCCAGTTGGATTCTGGATGAAGACGACTGATTCGTAAGATACTGTCCGGTTGGGTAAAGGTGAGGTTGCCAGTTTTTGTGTGTGAGAGTGTAACTGAGACTTCTAAAGTCAGCGTGGAGGTCTTTTTGTTTTCTCACCGGTTCTAATCTCCTGTCGGGGGGGCTGGGCTGGTGAAGAGAGGGATACGTGGGTGGGTGATAGGTCCTAAACCCCCTGCAAGACACTCTCACTGGGGGCAACCAAGGGCTGTGGGAATTGCCACTAGTAAAATTCCCGGATGGGTCAGATAAAATCGAAGACCAAGGACCAGAAAGGGAGCAAATTACCAGATATATGACCAAAAAGTCCATTATGAATGATTAGAAATTGGAACAATAGGGGCCCCAGAAAATTAAAATACTGGATCATTTTCAATTTACTCTTTATGATAGAATGACCAAAAGAACCCTTAAGACCCCATGTATTTTGATCCACGGAGGACGGGGT
The DNA here is from genome assembly GCF_964035555.1 of Netta rufina. Classification (NCBI taxonomy): domain Eukaryota; kingdom Metazoa; phylum Chordata; class Aves; order Anseriformes; family Anatidae; genus Netta; species Netta rufina. Next base: position 9,804,397 of record NC_140139.1, read on the forward strand.
CTGTCAGGCTTTGAACATTAATAGTAGAATACCCGTGGATCCGGAAAAGAGCAAGCTGAAACATTGGAATTAGAAATTAGAGAGCAATTGATTAAGAATGAATATGTGCTACATTTGTGCATGTGCTGCACTTATACCTCCAGATAACAGGAGCCTCTCGGACCCCGAGAACCAGATCAAAAACAACCTCATGGTTCAGACTTTAATCAAGGGGTCTGAGATAAGGAGGACTGTTCACAAAGGGACAGGTTATGCATATGTATAGGAATGTTCATGTATATGTAACTCTTTACTAAAGCAATTTGCCACATTAGGAGTGCATGACTTTGGTGGGACTACCTGCCCCGTGCTGCATGGAACTGAGTAAACATACCTACTTTACAATCTTACTGATTGTGGAGTCAGCTTTCTGTGAGTCATTTTGGTGAGCCAGGCAGGAGACACTCTGCTCGGCTGTGGGATCGGCTGCAGCGTGGACACCCCTAGGTGCACCCTGAGTGTTTTGCTCGCAGGAGACTCCACTTTCAGCTGCTCACCGCAGGAGCAGACAAAGATCTCCTGAAACTGCAGACAAACGGTATGTTTCCAGCTGCTGGAGGGATACTAACTGGAGTGTTAATAATTGTATGTGTGCCTTTCATAAACCCATGCTGACTGGGCCTGATCGCCTGCTTGCCCTGCAAGTGCTGCGTGATGACTCTCAAGAGGATCTGCTCCATGAGCTTCCCTGGCACTGAGGTCAAACTGACATTTTGTGTTGAAAGTATTTGTGTAAGTGTAAGGGTTTGAAACAAAGTGTTACAAGTCACTTCACGAAGAACACATTTATAACAGTCCTGTCATCAAAAAGTATATAAACTGTGTTTTGGAGCTAGTAGAGGTGCAGATAACTGCTGACTATTGCACAAGACACAACTTTCTGACATCATTAGCGACCCCCAGAGGGACCACCGGAGACTGATATGCATGCATCCGTGGGATGGTTCGGGTCCCGGGAAACTAATTATAATAACCTTGCCTTTTCCAAAAGTGGTGATGAATATGTATTAGCCTAGGAGCATAAAAACCATCCGCCTGATGTAACTGGTGTGCGTCTTGGTGGAGCAGAGATTCCCGGCGCACCCAGCACTATTTGCTTACCTCTATTCCTTTAATAAATTGTAAACTTTGATTGTAACCCTATTTGGGACTCAGTCATTTATAACAATTGGGGGCTCGTCCGGGATGGCTTTGGTTCCTGAATTCTGATTTGATCTAGGAAAGGCGCCCCACCATTTGGTGGCTCCAGTTCGAGTCAGGTCGGGACTAATGCCATCTTGAACCTGAATAAAGGTAAGCAAAGATTTTGATTTTTTTATGAGCTCCCTTGCCGGCTGCAGCACTGTATTTTGCCCGTAATTCTGTGCGCGAAGATCCGAACGAAAACGACGGAGTCGTAAGTGTTTAAGGAGTATACCATTCGGTTGGGTGGGATTCGGTTGCCTGTGTGTGTAAGAGTGTGACTGAGATGGAACTTAGTTCCAAAGCAAGTGTGGAGGTCTTCTAACCGTGGTTCCAATCTCCCGCTAGGGACTTGGCCAGTGAAGGACCGAAGCAATTCCTATAGGATTCGTGGGTGGGTGATAGGTCCTAAACCCCCTGCAAGACACTCTTACTAAGGTAACCAAGGGCTGTGGGAATTGCCATAGTAAAATTCCTAGATGGGTCAGACAGAATCGAAGACCAAGGAGCAGAAGAAAGGGAGCAAATTACCAGACATACCACCAGAAAGTCCATTAGGAATAATGATTAGAAATTGGAATGATAGGGGCCCCAGAAAATGAAAGAGTCCAGTATTATATGATAGAATGCCCAAAAGAACCCTTAAGACCCCATGTATTTTGGCCGATATTTGGGTCCACGGAGGACTGGGTCTGTCAGGCTTTGAACATTAATGTTAATGGTAGAATACCTGTGGATCCGGAAGAGAGCAAGTATGCTGCAGCTGAAACATGGAATTAGAAATTTGCTGGATATAACCAAAGCAAGTTGCCACGTTAGGCGTGTACGACTTTGGTGGGACTACCCGCCCCGTGCCGCCCAGAACTGAGTAAACATACCTACTTTACAATCTTACTGATTGTGGAGTCAGCTTTCTGTGAGTCATTTTGGTGAGCCAGGCAGGAGACACTCTGCTCGGCTGCGGGATTGGCTGCGGAGCGGACGCCCCTAGGTACACCCTGAGTATTTTGCTCGGAGGGGACTCCACACTCAGCTGCTCACCGCAGGAGCAGACAAAGACCTCCTGAAGCTGCGGACAAATGGTATGTTTCCAGCTGCTGGAGGGATACTAACTGGAGTGTTAATAATTGTATGTGTTATTCTTAAATGTCCAGGTATTTTGTGTTGAAAGTATTTGTGTAAGTGTAAGGGTTTGAAACAAAGTGGAATGAGTCACTCCACGAAGAACGCAGTCAGAGACAATACTTGTTTGGTTGGTTATCATTCTAAATTATATTCTTGTGGTATGAATGAGATGTGCTAGAGGCCTCTTTGTGTGATTGCATGACTGTGCTGTGTGAGTGAGACGCAGTGTCGCTGCGAAGCGAGTGCGGAGTTCCGATCTGCGGTTCCGTATTCTCTGTGAGGGGAGCGGCCAGAGACGAACGAAGTGTGAGACAGACCGAAAAGAAGTGCTGTTTTATCCAAGTTTTGATTGGTGGTGCCAAATATATGGGCCTGGCGGTGTATCTTGTGATCCTATTTTTGCTCTTAAATGCTTTGAGTGTGACAAGAAAAAAGGCGGGAGCATTATCTAAGTAACTAACAGTTTACAAGTGTTGGTGTATTTGCTGTGGTGTTTGGTCAGTTTCCCAAGTACTGGAGAGGGGGAGGGGGCTGACTGATTATCAAAGCGGTAGAACGGAGAGAGTCATTTCTTTGGTGGTTTGGGCTTGAGCCCTGGGAATTTGTTAAGAAGGGGGAGAGCGAATTTATTTAGGCCTCAATACCTTTTTAAACCCCCATATTGACGGATACACAGGAGTGATTCCTTGCTTTGTATGGGCTTACTAACAAAGTGCATGAGAAAAATTGGCATTCGGTTTGAAATTCAGTCCTGTTGAAATGTAAATTTTGTGGAAAAGGTGGTAATGTTTGTCTAGAAGACAGAAGGCTGAGTGCTTCGGATGTTTTCCCGAAGTCCCTTGGATTTGTGATTGGAACGGGGCTCATTAATAATCTGAAATAGTAAAATTTGTATGTGGGAAGAAGAGTTTAATCCCAGAGAACTGGGACATTTGGGAAGAAGATTAGGAAAAGATAGTAAAAACCTGCAGTAAAAAGGTTTGTGTGGAAATTGAAACAAGGGGCAGTAACTAATATAAATAAATAAAAGGGAATGGGAAATCAAGGAAATGGGTAATATCCAAAACAAAGACGTTTTAAAAAAAGCCTCCTTGGGTGCATATTGGCACATTCGAAGGATATTGTTAGAACTTGTTGAGGGATTTTTGAAACAGCAAAGATCCCATGACTTGCTGCAGCTGAGCAAACCAAGCTACCAGGACGACTATGAGAAGTTCCCATGACAGTGTTCCCACATTGCCCAATTGAGGAATTTAGAAAAATATTGTTGCCAACAGCTGACTTCAAGGATGGGATCTACATGACTGCTAATCACAAGGGGGTTGTTTTCTTGCAGGTAGGGTTGTTTTCTTGCAGTTGTTTGTCTGAGTGCTTTTGACCAATAATCTTGTGTGAGACACTATCCACCCCTGTTAAGTTTGCTATAAAAGTCAGGCTATTCGGGTAATAAAGGGAGAGCATGATCTGACCATACTGGTGTCTGTCGTGTTTTTGGCCGTTCTTCCTGCAACAAATGGTGCCCAAACAGGCTGAGACCTGGACACGCTGAGAGACGCTGAGAGACCTGAGAGACGCTGAGAGACTCCGAGCACAGACCCGAATATATAGATCGCGGTGAGATGCAGAGATTGATTGATACAGATCGCAGTGAGACGCAGAGTTTGCTTGATACAGAGATCGCAGTGAGACGTGGAAATTGATACCGAGATCGCGGTGAGACGCGGAGACTGATTGATAGAGATCGCGGTGAGACGCGGAGATTGATACAGAGATCACGGTGAGAAGCGGAAATTGATTTATAGAGAAATCGCAGTGAGACACGGAGATTGATTGATTGATATAGAGATCGCGGTGAGACGTGGAAATTGATTGATTGATACAGATTGCAGTGAGACACGGGAACAGAGGAATCGCGGTGAGACGCGGAAAAGTGACGCATTGCGGTGAGATGCAGGACATCCGGATTTGAGTTGCTACAGGAGATCGGAGGCGTCCATGGAAACGGCAACTGGCTATGGTGGCAGAACAAGCTTTGTCAGTACCGTCTGGGACTGACAGACCACCGAGTACGAAACCTGAAACCTCAGGAATGCGGCTGACACGATCTTTATCGTCGGTTCCTGCACCCACCCCAGTTCGGGGTATGTCCTCTCCAATAAAGCAATCAGCAGCAGAAATAACTGAGGGACTATCGGAGCAGAGTGCTGATGGGGAGTGGGGGCTGCCCTCCCCACCCCCCATGCCGGAAAATCTTGATAAAGCTGTGCTGCCAGAATCTGTGCCGCTGCCAGGCAGCAATAAATCCACTCGGGATGCTTCGCCAATGAGAGGTGCAGCAGCAGCTTGCAAAAATCGACCTTCACTGGAGGAGTTGTTCCAAGAACTGCTAGTGAAATTTGAGAACTTAAAAATTACGGATTCAGAGGAGCTTCCTCTCTCGTCTACCCCACCGGAGCCGACTCCCTCATTATCCATCGCTACAACACCGTCAGCACCAAGGAGGGACAGGTGCTCCGATGGCATACGTGATGCCATCATAGAGGGGCATAGGCATGCTACATCCTTGGCCTGCCCTATTATTATTGACCCTGTGCAAGGCACCAGGTTGTGGCAGCCACATGACTGCAAGCTTTTACAACAAGCTCGAAAAATGGTTTTTCAGGCAAAACCAATGTGTCCACGTGACTGTCGAAACTTGGCGCGCTTATTGTTAACTCCTTCCCCATTGTTATTGTTTGAAGGGGAATGGTTGCAGTTACCACAGGGGGAAGCGGGTCAACTACATCAACCGGGGGACCCTCTGTATGGGATTACTGCAGAGATGTTAAAGGGAACGGCTCCTTATCTCAATACCAAGATTCACTTGCAGTTCGCTGCGATTATTCACCAATCAGCTGTGCAGCTCGCACTGAGGGCTCTTCTTAGTCTCCCAGGGGAAAAGAAAGCACCTCCATTCGCATCTGTAGAACACGCCCCTGGGGAACCATATGCTAAGTTTATTGATCAGTCCAGGCAACCAGATGTGGTGGCACAGGACTGCCAGAGATTTGCTTTTATGGTACCCTCCATTAACAAACAGGCTCCGGCAAAGCACTATGAATGGCTAGTGCTTCCGCAGGGGATGAGGAATTCCCCTACATTATGTCCATTATATGTGGCCTGGGTATTACAACCAATTCGGACAGCATGGTGTGACGTAATTATTTACCATTATATGGGTAACATTCGGTTTGGTAGGCCAGAATGCTTCCAGGATTCAGATTTAAAGTTTATTTGGGATACTTTGGAAGCAAAAGGGTTGAAGATAGCCCCAGAGAAGGTTCAACAGAAACAGCCATGGCTATACTTGGGATGGAAAATATCAGATTCTACTATTCGTCCACAGAAAGGTGATATAACTATGGTGTTACAATAAATTGATAAATGTACAAATGTTCCTGGATAATATTCAGTGGCGTTGCCACATTGTACGGATTACTAATGACGACTTAGCTCTATTACTACCTTTATTGTGGTGCAGGAGTGCAGAGCCACAGATTACACTAACAAATGACCACCGGCAGGCTCTTTCATAAATAGCTTCTAAGGTTGCAGCCAGCACTGCTTGCAGAAGTATAGCAGACGTTGCACTCTCTTTCCTAATTAGCAATCATGTGTCTCATCCATTTGCGGTGATTGGTCAGTGGCAAAAAGAAAAGGGGGAGAGTACGGAGTGACAAAGACAGAAACAGTACCAGGAGGATGCCACTGACACTAACAGCATGGGTAATAGGAGTAGTATAAGTGACACAAGTGATGGCAAGGGTGGAATGATAGGGCAGCATTTTCGAGTTCTGGAATGGATTTTCCTACCGATTCAGCCAAAAACGAGTTTTCAGAGACAGGCAGAAGCTATTGCAGTGTTAGTACGTGAGGGTTGCTCTTGGAGTATTGAGATCAGCGGGCTGGAACCAGGAGATATTAGTCTGCCAAGATCTACTCAGGATCATTCGGAATGGTGTTTACAGCAATCCATACCACTACAAGAAGCTGTGTTAGGTTTCCCAGGATTGATACATTCCTGAACTCCAAAGGGGCCTCTCTGGCAAGTTATAAGATCATATAAATGGCAGGTAGTACCACGGCTTTCGTCCTGACCAGTGGTGGGTCGCACTGTATACACTGATGCAGGTGCGGCAAGTAGGAAGGCTGTGTGTGTGTGGTACGAGAACGGAAATTGGGAGAAATACATAATTCCGGAGGAGACAGGGGATTCGTTACAAACATTGGCATTGTCTGCAGTTGTTTGGGCTAGTCAGTTCTGGATGCATGAGTGTCGTGGTTCCGCTCGAGTGGGCAGCCGAGCTCCACCACAGCCGCTCTCTCACTCCCCCTCCTCAAAGAGGAATGGGGAGAAAATATGTGAAAAGGGCTCAAGGATTGAGATAAGGACGAGAAAATCATGCAATAATTATTGTAACGGGCAAAACAGACTCGGCATAAGGAGATAGTAAGATTTATTGCCTACCACTAACAAGCGAGAGAAGTGAGAAAACAAAGGAAAAAAAAAAAACAAAAGCACCTTCCCCCCATCCACCCTCCTCCACCTCCTCCCCCCGAGCGGCGCAGGGGAACGGGGGAATGGGGGTTATGGTCAGTCTACAGCACTTCTTCTCTGCCGCTCCTTCTCGATCACTCTTGTCCCCTGTGCTGTGGGGTCCCACCCACGGGATGCAGTCCTTGATGAACTGATCCGGCGTGGGCTTCCCACAGGCAGCAGCTCTTTCAGAACTGCTCCAGATATGGGTCCGTACCACGGGGTCCATACCTCAGGAGAAAACTGCTCCAACCTGGCTCCCCTACGGGCAGCAGCTCCTGCCGGGTCACCTGCTCCTGCGTGGGCTCCTCTCCACGGGCTACAGGTCCGGCCCGGAATCTGCTCCGGCAGGGGTCTTCCACAGGCGGCAGCCTCCGTCGGTGCAGGGCCACCTGCTCCACCGTGGTCTCCTCCACGGGCTGCAGCATGGAACCCTGCTCCACCGTGGTACTCCATGGGCTGCAGGGGGACATCCTGCTTCACCATGGTCCTCACCACAGGCCGCAGGGGACTTCTGCTCTGGCGCCTGGAGCACCTCTCCCCCTCCTTCTACACTGACCTTGGTGCAAGGCTGTTCTCTCGCTCCCTTGAGTCTCCCGGCTGCTGTGTGGCGCAGCGTTTTTTCCCTGTCTTAAATATGCTCTCACAGAGGCGCAAAACAACATCGCTTATTGGCTCGGATCTGGAAAACAATGGGGCCCTTCCCAAACATGGGGCAGCTTCTAGATCTTTCTCACAGAAACCACCCCTATGGCTCCCTGCTACCAAAACCTTGCCACGTAAACCCACTACAATGAGCCAATTAATATCGCCCCAGGCTCTCTGTATGTTGTCAACGTGGTAAAATGGATAGAGGATGCCTTGATACAGCAAACTAAGAGGGACAGATTGTTATTATTTCGGCAGCTGCGAGATGCTATTCAGGGGAGAACTGCACCTTAATGTGTTATCCATATACATAGTCATCAGTTCTCGATTGGGTTAGCAGAAGGTAATTCACAAGCAGACAAATTGGTGAGTATTGATACTTTTTCAAGATTCATATGGGCAATGGCGCAGGGGGGAGAAAAAGCACACCTTGTCTATAGACATCTGATGGTGTGTGTTGCCATTATGAGAGTGCCACAGCAGATCAAGATGGACGATGTTCCAGTGTATTTCAGTAAAAGGGTTAGGAAATTTATGAAAATGTGGGGAGTAAAGCATATCACAGGTGTTCCATATTCTCCCACGGGCCAAGCGATGGGAGACGATCACATCAGGTTTTAAAGGAACAAGTAGTGAGATTAAAAGAGATCAAGGACATCGATGAGCGATTGTCCAAGGCATTGGTTGTCTTGAATCACTTATGTTTGACTAGGGACCGAGAAGACCCTCCTGCGAGTATTCATTTTCAAACAATAAATATAGCAGCACCAAATGTGTTACCACAAATAAGAATGAATTACCGAGATCCTGCTACAGGAACCTGGAAAGGGCCATACAGGTACAGAAATACAAATAACACCTATGGTTACAATGACACTGCTAGGCAGGGTTTAGGGGCTTATGGCACGGAGACAAGGGGCAACAACTATAGGGTTTGGAACAATCGTACAGCTATGGCCTTACCTCCTGATGTTTTCCTGATTTGTGAGGATAGGGCCTGGCAAGGTATCCCTGCAAATGCTATCGGATGTCCATGTTACTTAGATAAACTTACTATATTTGCTCCTAGCTTGTCACAGTTGAATGAGATCACCAGACATAAATAGGCATTGCTCGCACCGGATTGCAATGATAATGTTGAATTGCTTGGTGTTGCAGCTAGAGGCATTGGCAATTTTAGTGCCAGGAGTGGCATCTGCAGCCACACTTAATAACTTAAAAAAACTGGTATGCTGGGACGAGAAGCAAGCCCATGCCACGACAGAGATACTTGAGGAGATGTTACCAGATCAAAATAGTCTGCGACATGCGCTTTTACAGGATTGAGCTGCTATTGACTTCTTGCTTTTGGCTCAAAGGCATGGGTGTGAGGACTTTGAGGGAATGTGCTGTTTAAACCTTTCTGATCATAATGAGTCAATTCACAAATCCATTACTTTCCTGAAAGAGCACATGAGAAAGATTCAATATTATATCAATCCTTTCAATCAATGGTTCACTGATTTGTTTGGGATGATGCCTAGATGGTTACTGGGATTAGTCAAAGAGGGATTAAGGATTCTGTTTGTTGTGGTGTTAATCATCATTGCGTGTTGTATTGTAATAAATGTGGTTAAAGGGTTACTTGCAAAACAGTTCCATCGGGCTTGGTTTGCTCAAAGAAAAAAAAAAAAAGGGGGGGAATTGTTGAGGGATTTTTTGAAACAGCAAAAATCCCATGGCTTGCTGCAGCTGAGCAAACCAAGCTACCAGGGCAACTATGAGAAGTTCCCATGACAGTGTTCCCACATCACCCAATTGAGGAATTTAGAAAAATGTTGTTGCCAGCAGCTGGCTTCAAGGACAAGGTCTATGTGACTGCTAATCGCAAGGGGGTTGTTTTCTTGCAGGTGGGGTTGTTTTCTTGTAGTTGTTTGTCTGAGTGCTTTTGACCAATAATCTCGTGTGAGACACTATCCGCCCCTATTAAGTTCACTATAAAAGTTAGGCTATTCGTGCAATAAGATGGAGCATGATCTGACTCTGCTGGTGTCTGTCGTGCTTTCGGCCGTGCTTCCTGCAACATGTGACGGACTTAGAGAAAGCAATGTCAATGACATCTGCAATTTGCAGGTATCAGCGGTGTTGTCTAATGGTCCGAACAACAACGAGACACAGAACTGAGGGTTCAGTCTCTGGGCTGCAATATTAGCTGCGAATTATAGCACCCCGGCGCTTCAAGAACTCTCTCCCTGGCTAAGTTTGGGTACAATTATGCACAATGACACACACAGGAGTGGGTTAATCTTTTTCAACACGACGGAGTTGAAAAGGCGTTTTCTCCCTCCATGTAGGTGGCTGGATGCTACCATGGCAGAGACGTTCCCTTCAATGCATCTGCCCGATGCAGAATATGATGATAAGAGGTGGGTGACAATCGTGGCATTTGACGGTCCCTTGATACCTTTGTGTTTGCCGCAGGGAATCTTCTTGCTTAGTGGGGGTGGTCAGGCTTACCTGACTATTCCCCCTAATGCTTATGGTGGACCTTGCGCGCTTGGTACTTTGGTAGTTAGTCCCCTCGCACCCGATGACATCAGGAATGCTACAGGGGAGGCGGGGAGCCGTCACAGGCACTCGTTGAAAGACCCCACTCTAGATCCGGACTGCGATGATGGATGGTATTTGACTATCCGAGCACAAACAATTGTTGAGACGCTTTTTATATTCCCACAGTTCGTCCGAAATACTAAGACGATTGAGCGGTTAGCTTGTTGGGCGCTGAAGAATGCTAATCACACAGCAAAGGCTTTGACAAACCTCATCAGTGGCATGGAAGCTCTTAAAGAAGGATTGTCCTCAACAAGGCTGGCTGTGGACTACTTACTTGCCCGAACTGGCATCGGTTGCTCTGAGTTGGAGGATGCTGGTGTCAAAGGTTTTTGTTGTATTGATTGAACAAAGAACGCGACAACGGCAATTGAGTGAGCCAAGGGTGCGGTTGAGGAGTTGTTGAAGAGCTCATATGGAGATCAAATTTACCGAGACTGGTGGGAGAAGGGCTGGCTGGCTAGATTGGATGGGAACACCAGATTCGTGGATAACCTCTCTTTTATCGGCAGTTTTGTCGGTGGTGATATTATTGGGTGTCAGTGTGCCTTGCCCCTGCTCTTTCGACTAGTGACAGATGCTTGAAAAGCTAGTCCTGCGAACAGTGAATATTAACCTGCTTCTTAATAATGGATGGCAGTGCCTGCCACAAGAAGAAGAGAACGATCGTCTTTAGCTAACGCTGTACTATGCTAATATCTTTTGTAATGGGAAAAGGGGGTGCAACAAAAAGGGGCGTGATATATAGCATAAAAAGGGAGGAGATGTGGGGGGAGATGGGAGAGGATTGGGCGGGACCGTGGGTGGAACAGAGGGTCACAGGGATCCGGGGCGGTCGCGTGTACAGGTATAAGAAGCTATGCTACGCAGCAATAAATTGGCACTTGAGCTAGACACAGTGTGTCCATCTCTGGTGTCCCTGCTCAGGGAGCAGACATCCAGGCAGCCAATCAATGTTGTCTCTCAGGCTGGGGTAGCACGGAGAGAGACAACAGCGGTCTCCTGAATCACCCTTCTTTGTTCCCTCTAAACTCTTTTACATTCCTGATGGCCTCATCTTAAGAGTCTGATGTTATCATCAACTATGGGGCTTGCTGACCCCCATGGCCACACTCCCACATCTCCCCCTTCTTTATTAATATCAACCATCATCTTGACACGAATTACCACTCCATATATAACAATCCCTCCTCTTCTTTTGAATGTCATTAATTTGTGTCTTGGCTTCGAATTTGGCCAAGGCCAATTGAACCACAAGAGAATGTCTTCACAATATTCTCTGCAAGATTTATAAATAAGTTTTTAGCAATGGTTGGAATAATATTTCACCCAACTCATTGTTCCACAGGATGAATAATAATCGTCACTAGCAGCATCACATACATCTAAGTCGATTGATCAAAGTAGATAACCAATCCTCTAGGTATATTTCCCACCAATTATTTTGAAAACTACAATTAGCATCCAATGGGGGTAGCTATGCCCCGATATACTTCAAGTTCTTTTAAGCCTAACATACAAATCTCCAGGAGTAGACTCAATCTTCAAAGTTCCTGTTATGGGTCCATTTTTACCTGACCCATCCTGGAACCTTCAAATAAGTTCCGAATCCCTGGAACCCTCCTTAAAGAGGCTCCAAATCCCTGGAACCCTCAAAGAGATTCCAAATCCCTGGCTGTGCCTGTGTCTGGAGGTGTCTTGCAAGTGGTTAACCCACCCACGAATTCCTAGACCAATTGCTTTGGTCCTTCACCGGCCGAGTCCCTCACAGGAGATCGGAAGCACAGTTAGAAGACCTCGGCACTCGCTTTGGAACTAAGTGCCGTCTCAGTCACACCCTTACACATAGTCACACAGCCGAATCCCACACAACCGAACGGTATCTTCGTTCGGGTCTTTGCGCACAGAATTACGGGTCACAAAATAAGAGCTCTTGGTTCTTTACTTGCCTCTTATGTTTGAAATCTTGTTGGACTCTAGCACCGCTATCGGCAAGGGCCACTATGTGGGGCACCTCCCTTTACCGGTCGCAGACCCAAACTCCAAGAAAATCACGTCGGGGTCACCAATTTGTTATAAATGAAGTCTCATCTCAATCTAAATTTAGTAATATTTATAAAAGGAATATTTATAAAAGGTATAAAAGGCAAGTAAACAGCGCTGGGTGTGTGGGGAGTCTACGCTCCACCAACATGCACACACAAACATCAAACATTCTAAATATACAGAACATTGCTTTACATACTAAACCCGAGTATTCCTATACATATGTACAATCAGAAAAGGTAACAAACAATCCTTTAAGTTCCATGACTTAACAGTCTCCATTTTCCATGCCTTTTCTTGATTACAAACAAGTCTCCATTTTCCATTCCTTTTGAACAATATGTCTTGCTTTAAATTATCAAGCAACTCGGCCTTCGGGCCTTATGTATCCCGTTCTTCCCAGATCGAAGAAAAACATATCCATCTCCTTTTCAAGGCCAATAGGGCCTGGGTCAAAAGGCACGTCCAGGTCACCAGGGGGCGTAACAGCAAAAGCCTTCGATGGCTGCAGCGGTGGGGGGACTGATGGCGTAGCAGTCGGATCAGTAAAGGAGCCCGCAGCTCCCTCACTATCTGGCAAACCACGTTTCCGACTGTGGTCCCACATGGCTCTTTAAGGCCTCAGAGACTGCTCGCCAGGTGCCGAGCAATCCCACTGCAACCTTGTCGTTTTCAGTTGCAGAGTCCCACACCTTGACCTCAGTTTGGTCCCATATTTCAGGCTCATAAACTGTCCGATTGTTAATAAGGAGAATAAGCTGTAAGGTTACCAGGACAGTCTTTGTTTCTAAGGACGTATGATTCCCCATAATGTGCAACTGCTTACCAGCAAGGGGCAGTTGTGTGCGCGGGTCCCCTTCTCTCAGCTTGAGCTTCTTTCCAGCTCCAGTGTGCCTATTTCCAGCGACTTTCAGTACAAGCTTCTCTGAGCAGTTTGCTGAGTTTGGCCGAACCTATCTTCATGAGGCAATCAAAGTGCTTCTTCCCGTCCTGGTCTCCATTCTGCCAGCCTGTTCCTTTTCACTTCTTTTTCCTGCTTCTTTATTGATGTAACTTCATCGTGTTGCCTTTTTTTATCTTGAGGGCAGGCTCCCCTCTTATACCCTTCTCCCCACAGCAGTCCCTTTCAAAAACAACTTTTCATTGGTCAAACAACATTGAATATAACAACATCAGCAAAGACACAACTTCCATGCCTTAATGGCTGGAGAACAAGCAACCCCAGACTGCAGAGACTGCATGGCTGTCTCCTGAATCACCCTTCTTTGTTCCCTTTAAACTCTTTTACATTCCTGATGGCCTCATCGTTAAGAGTCTGATGTTATCATCAACCATGGGGCCGTGCCGACCCCCATGGCCACACTCCCATATCTCCCCCTTCTTTATTAATATCAACTATCTTCTCAACACGAATTACCACTCCATGTATAACAATACCAAGCTGAGACTAGGGGATAAAATGATCACTGGACAATTATTGCATGTACCCAAGGCAGGGACTAACTTGTTGGGAAGGGATTTGATGATGAAATCGGGCATTCAAATAGTAAACTGTTAAATTGGAATAACAGTGTTATTAATGGAGTGCTCTCAGTCCCTGGGAGCAAAGATATATTCACCTCTGACTGGAAAGACCCTGAAATGGGGGCCGAAGCAACAATATAGGTGGACAGTTTTACCTCAGGGGTTTACAAGGCCACCAATTTATTTGGGCAAGTTCTAGAACAGATTTTGGAGCATTTACAACCTCCTGAGCAGGTGTTACTGTTACAAATATGTGGATGATCTTTTATTGTCAGGACAGGAGAAAACAGTTGTGAAGGAAGCTACTAACAAGCTATTCAACTTTCTGGGAAAGCAGGGCTCGGGAGTACTGAAAAATTACAATATGTAGAAAGAGAAGTCAAGTATATAAGGCATCTAATGTCTGAGGGATAATGAAGAATAAATCCAGAGAGGATTCAGGGAATTGTTGAAAACTAAGAAAGAACTAAAAAGTTTTAAGAGAACGATTTTTTTTTTTTAAGGAATCAGGAGCCATGAAGTCTGAAGGAAAATGGATACTCCTTGATGGGAGAGAAATGTTGAATAAAGTGATAATGAGGCAAATATTAACTGTTTTACATCAAAAGAGTCGTTGGGAGGTGCAAGCAATGTGTGATGTTGTGCTAAGAAAGCATGTCTATGTAGGAATATACACTTTAGGAAAGCACACATGCAGAGGATGTACTATATGTCAAAGGGTAAATAAAAAGGTCTTCTGTAACCCATCTAGAGGGGGACGGGAGCCAGAGATTTGACCTTTCCAAAATATACAGGTAGACTTTACTGAGTTACTTGTTTGTCCTAACTGACCACGTGACTGGATGGGTGTAAGCTTTACTGCAAGGGTTAAAGCAGGCCCTAGAGATTGAGTGGGATTTTCACACCCCCTGGCACCCCTCCCCTTCTGGGAAGGTGGAGCGAATGAACCAGACATTAAAGAAGCAATTAACTACATTAGTGCTAGAAACCCAACTTCCTTGCTTACTCCTAGAGGTTCAAACAGCACCAAGAAAGGATATAGGAATTTCACCATATGAGATGCTGTTCAGATTGCCCTATCTGGGCAGAAGGGATGAGATACCACAATTCGAAACAAGAGAGTTTTCTTAAGAACTGTATTCTGGGGTTGTCCTCTTCTTTGTCATCTCTCAGGACCTGTGGGTTGTTGGCTCAAACCCTACCTTTTGAATTCTCCATTCACCACCATCACCCAGGAAATTGGGTCCTGATTTGGACCTGGAAAGGATCAACTCTGGCCTGAATGGGAAGGACCATTACTAACCACTGAAACAGCTGTAAGAACTGCGGAAAAAGGTTGGACTCACTATACTCGAGTGAAGGCATCCGTCAACCCTAGTACCTGGGAAGCTGTTCCTACAGAAGACTTGTTGGGGGTTGAAATCGAAGAGAAAAATCTCATAGTGGACTCTGAGCAGGATAAAAGCTTACAATTGCAAACTAACCCTTTATTTTCACAGGTAACTAATGAGTGTGGCTTGCGAGTGAGAGAAAGGACTGGCCTATAGGGAAGTGCTCCCAAGGGGGGTTTGTTTTAGTAGTAGTGTACATCTTATTCTTTGTATTGATAATTATTTGGAAACCTAAGGTTTAAAAATAATGACAGGGAAAAATCAATTACTAATTTTGTTTTTAGTGATTCTAGGCCTCAGAGAAGGCCTTGGTCAATTGGCAACTTGGAAAAGGCATGACCAGATAATAGTAAGACGGGATACCCCATTAAAATATGGGTAACTGTGACAGAGGGTTATGTACCACAATCTGTCATGTTTGATGCTTGTGAGGTGTTAGCTTGTGGAGACTTAAATGCCCAATGACAATTGAGCAGAGAGAACAAATAACTGGGAGAGACCCAACAGCCAGATTGAGAATGGCTGTATGGAAACAATCCTCTATTGCCATCAGAGAAAGGGAGAAACTCAAGGAGAAAACAGGAGAGAAAACAGAAGGCCCTCTTTGAAATACAGCAGTTCAAACATTTGAGATTGAAACAGGGTATGGGGATATGAATGCCTGGATAGAATAGGTCAAATATGCTGTCCAGAGTCTCAACCATAGCAATTGCTATGCTTGTGCGTCGGGACGACCGATTGCCCAGATAGTGCCCTTCCCATGGGGGTGGACCAAGGATTCTCAGGAGATGCGATGTGTGATTGCATTATACCAAGAAAAGACTGCCTGGGGAAATGAGGCCTGTAAGTCTCTCTTTGCTGTTCCTTGCGTAATAGCAATAGCGCGGTTCCCCCTGCATTCTCTACAGCTATAGGTAACCATATAGCTTGCCTCTCACGGCAGGGTGTGAGTGCTACCCAGCATCTGGGAGAATTTGCCTTGTGCTGCCGAGGACTTGATGAGAAACTGCTCAAGACTTGAGATCCCAGGCAGATCTCTGGTGGTACTGTGGAGGGAGGATCTTACGGTCCACCCTACCATCTAATTGGGGAGGCACTTGTTCAATTAGCTATACCCTTCACCCTGGCATTTGAAAGAGAAACATCACAAACACCCAGGAGAAGTAAAAGAAGCTTAGCAGTATCATTCGATAACAGAGTATACATAGATTCTATTGGGGTGCCTAGAGGAGTTCCGGATGAACATAAAACCAGGAATCAAATTGCTGCAGGGTTTGAGTCACTGTTCTGGTGGGTAACAATCAATAAGAATGTGGATTGGATTCATTATATTTATTATAATCAGCAGAGATTCATGAATTATACAAGGGATGCAATAAGAGGAATCACTGAACAACTAGATGCCACCAGCAAAATGTCTTGGTGTCCTGGTTTCAGTTAGAACAGAGGTAATTTTCTTCCTAGTAGCTGGTGGAATGCTATGTTTTGGCTTAGGATGAGAAGAGTGCTGATAACACCCCGATGTTTTAATTGTTGCAGAGCAGTGCTTATACCAAGCTAAGGACATCTCAGCCTTTTGCTCTGTCCTGCCAACGGGCAGGCTAGGGATGCAGCAGGAGCTGGGAGGGGACAGACCCAGGACAGCTGACCCAAACTAGCCAAAGGGGTATTCCATCCCATCTGACGTCATGCTAAACAATATATAGGGGTGGCTAGCCGGGGGAGGAGGCCGGACTGCTCGGGGTTAGGCTGAGCATCGGTCAGCGGGTGGTGAGCAATTGCATTGTGCATCACTTGTTTGTACACATTATTAGTAATAGTACTATTATCATTATTGTTATTATTATTATTATTGTTATTGCTATTATTGTTATTATTATTTTCCTGTCTTATTAAACTGTCTTTATCTCAACTCACGGGCTTCACTTTCCGTTTCTCTCCCCCATCCCAGAGAGGGAGGGGGGAGGGTGAGCGAACTGCTGTGTGGGGTTTAGCTGCCGGCCGGGTTAAACCACGACACTTGGGAAAACAGAATAGCATTAGAAATGATGCTTGCGGAGAAAGGCGGTGTGTGCGTGATGCTGGGCAACCGTTGTTGTACTTTTATCCCTAACAGTACTGCACCAGATGGCACAGTAACTAGAGCATTGCAAGGGCTTACCACCCTCGCCAACGAATTGGCAGAAAACTCAGGCGCAGACACTTCCATCACCAGATGGTTGGAAACTTGGATTGGTAAATGGAAAGGGATGGTATTGTGCATATTAACATCCTTGATCATAGCAGCAGGAGTTTTGACAGCCATTGGTTGTTGCATTGTCCCCTGTGTAAGGGGACTTGTCAAGCGGTTAATTGAAACTGCACTACGGAAACAAATGACCATGGAGCCACCACCTTACTCAGATAAGATGATGATATTAGAGGAGATGGAAAGTGTTAGAAATGGCTCATTCTTCAAAATAGGATTAAATAAAAAAAATAGGATTTATTAAAAGAATAGAGGTAAGCAAACAGTGCTGGGTGCACCAGGAGTCTCCGCTCCGCCAGGACGCACACCAGTTACATCAAGTAGCTGATTTTTATGCTCCTAGACTAATACATATTCATTACTACTTCTAAAAAAAATAGATTATTATAATTAGCTTCCGGGGTCCAGTCCCTCCTACTGGAGCATGCACATCAGTCTCCTCTGGGGGTCTCTAGGGGTCTTTCATGCTGAAGGCTCGTAGTCTTCCTCTCCAAGTTTTTTTCTCGTCCTTCCCCTTTGTACTCCTTTGGCACCGTATCAAGTTTATAGAACATCTCCTGCAGGTCTTGTCTCCCAGCCGTCCTTCAGCTTCTTTTTTTAATTCTTCTTAATCTCTTGGCCACCTGGCCAGATATCAGAGGCCTGCATAGTATCCCATAACAGTCACTAGTTTTTATCAGTTGTTCTGAAACCTCCAGACATCAAAGACTTCATACAAACACAAATAGCTTTCTTATTGACACTTCAAGAGTAATTAAAACATTCTTCACCAGCCATTCACAGGGACAGTCACACCTATAGCAGTGTTAAGTTAATCTCGAAGAAGACAGAAAAAAGGCTGTAACTGTTAGAAATAGAAGTTCGGAATAACAAAAGCAAACAAACTGAAGGCCATGCATTGTCTGTGAAGCATCGGATAGGTTGTGAACCTGGATAACCCACTCAGTGGGGAAACAGGGGAGGGTCCTGTCATCAAAAGGTATATAAAATGTGTTTTGGAGCTAGTAGAGGCGCTCTCTTGCTTGTGGGGCGCCTGCCATTGCAATCGTGAATAAATTACTACTTCAGGGAGATTCTTGCCTGAGCCTAAGTTTTTGGCTACGGAGTGTTTCTCACAGTCCCACCTGCTGGAGCTGTATTTCTGGGGGGGGGGAATGAAGTGAGATCAGCCTCCATCCACCCATGGATGCATGTGGCAGCTCTGGTGCTGACCTGGCCCTGGTGAGCTGCACATTGTCTTTTTCAAAGGAGATGCAGTTTGCAACACAGCCCTGTGCAAGGCAGGAAATGCTCCAGCAGTGCACAGCCAGTGTGTAAATCCATAAAACATTATAAAGCACAGCATTTACTCACATAACATGAGGCAATTCCACCCAATGGTAACTGGGGGGAAAGGAAATAGTTTGAGAAAATGCTTTCAAAATACTAAATGGCACTTCACAAAAAGAAATGATGCACCCCAAAAAGAACCTTCTATAAGAGGGATCTGGGTCATGTTTGGTTATTTTATTGTGAGTATAACCAATTGTTCTTGGTATTTAAATCACATTTAATGGGGAGAAAAACTAGTGGTAGCCCCAAACCATGAAACTTCAGAATTTCTTTTTCAAAAGAAAGCATATGGCAGAACTTTAAATTAAAAAGCTAATGTAACCCATCTTCTGCAGCCCATTGTACTGAAACCTTATAAACACAAGAGAAAATATTCCTAAGTAAGCTAATACTCATTGAAGGAGAAAGACTTTCTATCATCCACTCTGATATGGTTTGAACCATGCTATATTTCAAGCTGTCAGGAAGGTAATGAGAGTTTTATATTAAACAAATTGCTTTAAGTAATACATACAAAAAATCCTTCCAGACATCAAAACCAGCTTCTTCCTCACGGGTGCTGCATTAGTTTTATATGAGCTGTGAGGATCTGGCCTCCAAAATTTTTTTTGCACAGATAAATGTTAATCTAACAGGCAGGGCTTTCATTGCAAGTGGAAGGGTAAATATGTGAAGGTTTCCTGGGAAACTTACTATGCTGCAAAAAGATGAAACCTTGAAATGCACGGGCATTATTGGTGTAACGTTATAGGCAGGGGGAGCCATCCAGCATGGCTAAATGCTAGTTAGAAGTGATTTTTAAAATTCTTGTCAGCTGGGACAAAGTTATGTCTGAACTCCCTGTGGCCTTGACAAGCCGTAACAGCCCACAGAGAGGCATGTGTGTGGCACAGCCCATAAAAATGTGCTGGCTCTGATGATAGCCAAAGGAAATTAAAGGAACAGGTTTGATCATAAATCTGGAAAATATGAGGATATCAAAGCGGGCTGGCTAATTAGCATAATTACATCATAGTGAATGCAAAAGAGATGGTATTAAGGGATATTGTGGGAGCTTGGCTTCAACTGGTAGTGTATATTGACTGCTCCAGGGAACAGGGCAGTAAAATCTTGAATTTATCAAGAATGCAGAGATAGGAAGGAAAAACAATGGCAGTTAACTGGCTGAATTATTGCTTTTTTAACCTTGCTTTTCTGCTGACAGTCTTTTGTCAATGCCTGAGCATCCAATTTTACTCTAGAAGCAGAGGAAAAGCAGGAGCCTAGAGAGGGCATTTGGGCACTTGGGCTCCTGCTTTCTGGCCATACAGCTTCTGTGGCTGCCCCTTTCTCTCTGGTTTTCTTTGCCATGCTTTGCTTGTGCCTTTTTTTGCTCTCCTAAACTGCTTCATTAGTACTGATTTTGAGAGGCCAGATCCCCAGCCTTTTACAGCACTGATTTTTGGGTGCTCCTTTCTCCCTGCCATATGTTGTGCTGGTTGGTAACTCCTTGGACTGAACCACACCTGGGTGAAAATGGTCACAGGGACCTGGCCAAAGCTCTCTTCTTGCCACGGTCATGTCTCCAAGCGGGCCAGCAGCAGATGCCTATGAGTGGAACAGTGAAACTTTGCTGGAATATTCTTGTTGCAAATCATGCCCTAAACCTGCATTTTTCTCCCTTCCTGGGACGTTTTGTCTACAAAAGTTTGCCACAGAATCATTAAGTTGGAAAAGCCCCTTAAGTTCATCCTTGCCTTGATGCTAACCTGCTGCTGTCCTGCAGCATGGTGGGCATGTGTGCAGATATCACACTAGCAAACAGGACACTACTGAGGCCAAGGTGGTGCTGGAATGGGAAAACCCCAAGATAGAGGCAGTTTAGCTGCTGGTGCTTTAAGAAGTGCTGCTTCCCCTCATCCCACTTCACGAATAATTAAAACATTCCTCACCAGCCATTCACAGGGACAGTCACACCTATAGCAGTGTTAAGTTAATCTCGAAGAAGACAAAAACAAAAGGCTGTAACTGTTAGAAATAGAAGTTCAGAATAACAAAGGCAAACAGGTTCATAAATTTGAGGAGTATTTTCTGAAGACTTGATAAATTGACTAGAATGAGGGGGAGACTGGGACACACTGCATCTGTGGTTCAAGAATTAAATTACCAGTGCAGGGCCCAGAGGCAGACAGGACTGTTCTTTATTGACATGAATTGTTAAAACATTCCTAACACAGGCTTTGCACCAGGGTCAGCTCTTTGCAAAAAAAAACAACCACCACACAGTTTCAGAACAGGAACACCCACAATAGCAGAGAACTGGGATTTATCATACACATTTATCTTAAAGAACCAACACAAACTCAGGGTGGGAGGGTTACTAAAATGTTCTATTATTTTTGTAACTCCTGTCTTCATTCTGGCAATATTTGTCTCCTACACTGTAGGTGTGGAGGCTCAAGCACAGGCATCCCTAAACCCTTTGGCTCCTGAGCCTGCATGTGAGCCTGAGCCATCATGTCCCTCTTGAGGGCAGCAGCTGTGAGCAATAAACATTTTTGCTGCTGTGTGTGGGAAGTTGCATCCCTTTCTAGTTGCTTGAATCCAGGCTGGGACTGATGGTTTGAAGGGCTGTGCATGATAATGCCCAAGGCCAGTTTTCCATGTATCCAGCCCTGGTTCCCAGCCATTTCTGTAAAGCCCAGGCAGTGGCAGCCCCATTCCCATCATTGCCACTGAGTCAGGATACCCTGATGGCATAATTTAGCAAAACTTCCTTGAGTTTGAAATTTTGTGATTCTACACTTCTTGCTCAGTTACTGTAGAGCAAAATGTTTATTTTCATTTCCTTCAAGCTCCAAATATCTGTTTAGGGACTGAAACGTATCCTGTTTTAAGTTTTTTTACTAAAGACAGTAGAAATGGGCTCCCCTGAAAGTTCTTGAATTTGCTTTGTGATGATGATGGTCTTTCCTGCCACCAGATCCTCCCACCCAAGCTCAGTGATGAGGGCGATCATCAACATTTAACGTGCTAATCCCTGCCTCACTTGGAACCTGGACAGTTCATTTTCATGCTACACTGCTTATTTCCATCTTCTAATGTAGTTTAAAGGTTAATTAAATTAAGAATTGATGTAAAAATCAAATTAATTACTGACCACTCCATGCTATTTATTTTTAAGGCTCCCCTTCCACCTTTCTTGTAAGCACCTTGGAGTGTCAGGATGGCTGTATTGCTCTTAAATATGTTGATTAGAGACAAATATAAAATCACAGAATCACAGAATTTCTAGGTTGGAAGAGACCTCAAGATCATCGAGTCCAACCTCTGACCTAACACTAACAGTCCCCACTAAACCATATCCCTAAGCTCTACATCTAAACGTCTTTTAAAGACTTCCAGGGATGGTGACTCCACCACTTCCCTGGGCAGCCTGTTCCAATGCCTCACAACCCTTTCAGTAAAGAAGTTCTTCCTAACATCCAACCTAAAACTCCCCTGGCTCAACTTAAGCCCATTCCCCCTCGTCCTGTCACCAGGCACGTGGGAGAACAGGCCAACCCCCACCTCACTACAGCCTCCTTTAAGGTATCAGTAGAGAGCAATAAGGTCGTCCCTGAGCCTCCTTTTCTCCAGGCTGAACAAGCCCAGCTCCCTCAGCCGCTCCTCGTAGGACTTGTTCTCCAGGCCCCTCACCAGCTTTGTCGCCCTTCTCTGGACTCACTCGAGCACCTCGATGTCCTTCTTGTAGTGAGGGGCCCAAAACCGAACACAGTACTCGAGGTGTGGCCTCACCAGAGCCGAGTACAGGGGGACGATCACTTCCCTAGCCCTGCTGGCCACACTGCTTCTTATGCAAGCCAGGATGCTGTTGGCCTTCTTGGCCACCTGAGCACACTGCTGGCTCATATTCAGCTGACTATCCACCATCACTCCCAGGTCCTTCTCCGCCTGGCAGCTTTCCAACCACTCCTCTCCCAGCCTATAGCTCTGCTTGGGGTTATTGCGCCCCAGGTGCAGGACCCAGCACTTGGCCTTGTTGAATTTCATGCAGTTGACCTCAGCCCATCGATCCAGCCTATCCAGATCCTCCTGCAGGGCCTTCCTACCCTCGAGCAGATCGACACACACCTAACTTGGTGTCATCTGCAAACTTACTGAGGGTGCACTCAATGCCCTCGTCCAGATCATCGATGAAGATAATAAAAAGGACCGGCCCCAGCACCAAGCCCTGGGGAACGCAAAAAATGGGGATAAGTGTTGGAGCACTGATTTGCAATATTGTTTGGAACAGTTATTTGTAGTTTTCAGTTCACTGAAAACTCCTCTCCTCTCCTCTCCTCTCCTCTCCTCTCCTCTCCTCTCCTCTCCTCTCCTCTCCTCTCCTCTCCTCTCCTCTCCTCTCCTCTCCTCTCCTCTCCTCTCCTCTCCTCTCCTCTCCTCTCCTCTCCTCTCCTCTCCCTTTTTCTACTTGAGCTAATTAAATCCTTGCATTGCTATATGTATAATTTTATTATTTTTAATATTGCTGGGTTTGTGCCATGGCTAGGTGCTGAGGGCCTTTCCCCAGACCCTTCTGCCCAGAGAGGACAGCCACAGAAGTCCCATCCTTCCACACATGGATGTCTTTCAGCTTCCCTGGGCTTCTCCTGTGCCTCTCTACTCTACCAGTATGTATGAGGATAGACCCTGCATCTCTACCCTCCTGTGAATAAGAAGCAGTGGGATAGTCCCAATACCTCCTCTCTTACAAGCACCACCAGGGGGAGGATGCTTCAATATTTCGGATGAATCTGGCAGTCAGCCAGAAGCTTTTAAACTGATGTAAGATTGTCTTTAATTATCTGTATTCTTATGAGAAGGGGAAGGACAAAGGCTTAAAATTCTGATGGTGAAAATAGAGAAAGCAGTGGCACAGAAGGGGTTACACCTTCACAGCCATTCTTCATGGTGCAACTTCTTCCAGGACCCACACAAAAACTTATTAAGCGGCTGCCTGCCACCTCTCCTTAATAAATAAGAATCTCTTTTCAGCCTCTTTGTCTCCTTCACCTCTGGGGTCGGCATCCTGTAAACACACTGCCAATTAAACCTCAAGTCTAGCAAGGCCACAACTAATGAAAAACAATAAAGAATTCACTGCCTTTTAATGAGGAAAACTTTGCTTTTTACAGGGAACAATTTATTGGGACATTTCCCCCCCCCATCACCCTGGGGAACTGTTACCTTTTTTACCCCGTTTGTTACTTTGTCAAGTGTGTGTAAAATTGCATGCTGAACACGGAGGTGAAGGCTCTGACTCAGTTTATGGTGTGACATCTCTGATCTTGCTCCCTGGATCAGTAAGCGATCCTGGCAATGATATGCATGGAATTTTATTACTGTGCCCGCCAGCGATACAGCAGGCCCCTGCCATTGATAATAGATCAGTTTGCAGGAGTTTGTTAGAGGGGTGGTCGTGGCTGCTTCTGTTTGCTCACACGCAGACAATGTCAGCTACGCATGAACCACCTTCATCACCGCCAGTCACATCCGCGGGAGGGGAGGGAGCTGGGGAGCACGTGCTGCCGGCATACCCTTGGAAAAGGCAGAGCAAAATAATGAGAAGAACACGGTCATCCTGTATTTTTTTTGGAGAGAGAAAAGGCAGTGTTACCCTGGAAGAAAAGCATTATATTTATTTAAGCAAGGGAAAATTTTGCCAAGCCTAAATATGTGATATATATTTAAATTAAAAATGGGTGGCAGGTCAAATTGTGAATAAAACAGTTTTTGGAGTAAACTCTGGATAAATACCTCCAGTACCATATCATCCGTGGGTATGGGTTAGCTCTGTTATCTGTACAGCCCTTTTTTCCTAGACTATGCAGTTCAAAATGCATTCCACACCTCTTGGATGTGGTATTCTGTCTGCTCCTGCCAAGTAGAGCATTTCTTTTCTGGTGGCTGCAGTGGGTTTTACTTGCCTTTATTCTCTCGTGGTTTGGGATGTGAAGGGACCCCGGCACATGCAAGAGATGGCTGAGACATGCCACTGTAGCTGCTTGGGGGAAAATAGGGGAATTGCCCCAAAGCAGCGTAGGAGCTCCCTCCTTAGCCAAGCTATCAGTCAGTGTGGTCCATGAGCATCCTCACATCCTTTCCCAAATCACACCATCTGCATGGGAAGCGGTGAAATCAGCCCCTCATGTGGGATGGATGGAGGGATGGAGGGCAGGGGCACTGCTCCCTCTCCCCCTCTCATCAACCGTCTGCTGCCCTGGCACTGCCAGCTTCTGCACCTTGGTTTTCTGGCTGTGGAAGAACAGAGAAGCAGGCAGAGACCCAGCAGGTTGGCAGGGATGCCAGGCAAGCCAACTCCTTCAAGCACTGTTGTCGGATGCCTTCATAAAATCCTGCCAGTAAGATAGTTTTGTTTGATATTTCGTGTTTTTTTCTCATATTATTTCTTGGTGATGTGTAGGTAGTTAGGGTCTGGCAGCCGGAAGATATTGCACTGTACGGAAAGATAGAGCCCCTCCCTTGATGGGCAGTAGCGTGTGGTCTGTGATGTAAGCAAGTGGAAGTGACGTTGTGGGCCTAGGCTATATAACAGCGTGTAACTCAGCAATAAACGCCATTTGCCATCCACCACATTGGTGTCTGTGAGCTGATGGACCGAGCGGCCTGGGGTTGGTCGCCACTGCCCCCTGAAGGCAACAGTGATGCCTTTTTTTGCTTGCTCCTCAAACCTTTCACTTACTCGTGGAATTTAATTTGAAATTGCACACAGCTCAGATTTCCGCTTTTCCAACCTCCTGCTCGTCTTATCTGTGGGGCTGTGGTTTGGTCACTACGTCACCAACATATTTCTTTTTATTTTTTTTCCATATTTCCTTGTAAGTGATGCCCTTCAGATCCTTCAAAAATAATATTTTCCTTTATTCCTCAGCCATTTCATAGAATCATAGAATAATTTAGCTTGGAAAAGACTTTTAAGATCATCAAATTTTGTACATTTTTAGAGACTTTGTTCCTTTCATGGCCTTAAAAGGCATCATAGCATCCTTTTGGGACCAGACAAATAAGACATGATGTTCAGGAGTCCCCCCCAGCTCAAACCCAAGCTTTGGGTTACCAAAGCAAATAGGAGTGATGCTGCATTTGGTTCAAACATGATGGGGTTCCTCCTAGAAGTAAATGTTCCCAAATGAACAAGCAATCCAGCTCCAGCCTGTGACTTTGGGGTCCCTACTCTCAACCCAGGCTATTTCCTAGGCACAGCTTTTTTTTTTTTTTAATTGAACCCTTCATACGTGCACTCTGTTTTTTCAGTTCACCCCTGCTGAAACAGTAATAACAGTCTTTCATGACAAGAAAGGCTCTTTAAAAATGCATTTACAAAAAATGTTAAACCCTCAGAAGTAGGTAATAATGGGTATCCTGGAAATGAGGTAAATGGAGGGGAAGCAGGGATATCCTTTAGCTCACTTTCGGTGCCTCGAGCACCAGCAGTGCTTGTTGCTTCCATATCCCTGTGCTCACACACTCCCTGACCCTCCACCTGCTACAGTGTGGCATTCAGTAGGGGAACGTTTCAAAAAACTTGGATTTACCTGAGTATCTACTTTGACCCAGTTTGCATATGCATTGAAGAGGAAAATTTGGTTCTTCTATTTACCCCCTGCTAGTGAAATCAGGAAACCACCTCATGTATATAAAAAGCCCAAGATTATTTCAAAGCTTTGGGGAAAAAAAAAGGGGGGCCAGAGGGGGAGGAGCTGTGAAAGATCATTTGTGACTAATGCAACTGTTAGATTTGGCTGTTTTAGCAATTAAACTTTTCCTTTATTTGTTACCCCTACAGACCCCTGGTTAGAATAGGATTCTGAAGTTGAGTCCGCCAGAGCATTGGACTTACATGATTCAATTAACCTTTAAGGTAGCTCTAGAAGTTAGTACTCTAGAAGATCCTTTTGTTAATTGGCAGCCTGACACAGACAATTAAGTTTGATCAGATGAAGAGGGCATCAGGGACATCATTAGTATACTGTACCAAGGACTACATGGTGTGTAAAAGTTGTTTATTTTATGCCAAGGAAGAAAGCAGGGGGCTGGGGGAGCCCTCCTTGAACATACAGTATTTTGCTTGTTAAATATTTCATTTCCCTTGTCATAAGCCTTGAATGTTCCCATTTTTTACCCCTTCTTTTTGGTTTCTTCCCACTGCAGTGAAATCCACAGAATGATCATTCTTCTCTTATTAAGACTTCTGCATTCCACTGCATTAATCAAAACACAAAACCACCACAACAAAACAGAGATGAGCAGAGAGGTTTGCTTCAGGCACACAGCCACACAGTGCATGGAGCATGAGCAGGTGGCACAGCCCAGCAGTTAAAGGAAGAACTGGAAGCTAGGCTGGGTGAGCTTCAAGTCCTTTAGCCAGCAGAGAGCTGTACCATAAGGTACCTGTGGCTGTCTGACATACCAGGTCTTGTAATGGAGGTGGCCCTTCTGCTCTGGTTGGCAGGGAGAGACTTCCTGTTGTTAGTAGAGTGTCACCAATTGCTCCTCACCAAGGTTTGCAGCCATGGTGTTCAGGTGGGTTCAATATATTGCCCTAGGTAGAGGCAGCTGTAGCACTTAAAACTGATGTGCATACCCTGATACCCATGGCTTTCAGAAAGCCTTATGGGAACGTATTTGGAGTGGATACACAACCCCTTGTTCTTATCCTACTGCTGTGCTGTCTTCTTTGCTTACTCCTGTTTCTCTAACCCTCCTTCTAGAGCCAGAGAGAAGGCACCTGGAAAGGGAACAAGGTAAGTAAAGCTTAATGGGCATATGGTATCAGAAGTTTCTGTCCTTACATTACACAGGCAGGCTCTCCTCTTTCTCATTAGACTTGCATGGTTGCTTCAGCAATTGTGGTTTATATTGCATAATTCTTATAGCCTTACTACATAAGTCATTAATGTGCTAAGATAGTGAAAGTAGCAAATGTAGGCTCCTGTGCTATGTGATGCTAATAATATCTATAAGATTTTAACCCTAATCTAGTGAGATATTTTCAGTTCTCTACTGCTATAGTATCATGTAATGGAAAACTAATGGGAAGTTGCAAGTGCAGAATGAGCATATGTAGTTGTCTTGCTGGCTAGCTGTGCTGCTTGTAAGGGTGTAGTGGCAAAACAAAAGAGCACTGACTAAAGATTAATTCAGACTACTATCCACCAGTGAACAACAGTCAAAGCCTTGAGGAAGAGAGGAACAGAGTGAGCACACAGCATCTCTCCCAGCCTCTCCAGCCATGGCTCCAGAACCTCCCATGCTGCAGGTCCAGTCTTTGTGTTCAATAGGTCTCACTGATGTTTTTCTCTTTATTTTTTTCTGGGCTTTTCTGAGCTCTCATAAACTTCTATTTCAGGGTCTCAGCTGGAAAATAATAGAAACAGGTAGTAACTGTCCATTGCCCTCCCATGGCTCACTTGGCTTTAAGCTGGATAACTGTTAAGTAAATGGGAATGCTGAGATCTTTAGTTTTTTTCATAAATCTGTGCCAATAAATCCCGTTACTGTTAAGCACTTGGTGGAGGCACTTTGGGGCAGCACTGACCTTAGGGAGCCCCAGTTGCTCCCTGCAGCTGTCGATGAGACATGGAGATGGGGCAGCCATGCTCTGAAGTGGGCTGCCTCCTGTAAACACCTCCTGTTGGAGGTGGGATGAATCCAGGCGAGACTGCTTCCCATACAGAGGCCAGGTCAGTCATGCACACATGGG
This sequence comes from Netta rufina, assembly GCF_964035555.1. Taxonomy (NCBI): domain Eukaryota; kingdom Metazoa; phylum Chordata; class Aves; order Anseriformes; family Anatidae; genus Netta; species Netta rufina. The sequence goes on from NC_140139.1 coordinate 9,832,842, forward strand.
CTCACTTTGTCCCTTTTCCTCCCTGAGAATCAGGGATTCCCACTTACACCATGCTATGTTTCCCATCTCTTCTTCCTATGGTGACCTCCCCTCAAAAGGGGAAATGCAAGATTTTTAGTTGTCTGAACTCTAAGCAGGGAAGCAAGGCAAAGCAAGCCTCCTTGGTCTGGCATGGTACAAAGTCATGGTCCTTGCGCAAAGATCTGCAGGTCAATGGCAAAGCTTTTAGCCTTGCCACTTTAATGGATATGTGTAACCAAGACATTAAATAAGATCCCGGGGAACTTGACTTAACTTGGTTGATTGAAAAGATCTTGTTTGTTGGAAAGATCTGATTAGGTATTCAGTGAAATGGTAGGAAACCTGGGATAGCAAAAACCCACTTGGAAAGTAGTAAAATTCACTCAAATTCTATGCAGTTTTAGCAGATTCTGGGGAAAGAAAAAAAAAAAGGGGGGGGGGGAATTTCATAAGCTTGCTGAGCGTTCACGTGGATGTTTCATAGTGCTGAGAAATAGACTTTTACAACAAACAGTGGTGACAATTTTATAAAGCAAAACTGTGACTCAGTCCAGAACCGCAGCTTTCTTCAGAGCAATCAGGGAAAGTCAAGGAAAGGGACACAAAAAGGTTGAGAATGGTGAGTTCTTACAATTGAACACAAGTCTCCAGTTCATTGACGTCATGTGTGTGTTTATAAATGGGAAGGTGCATCCTGACATGGAACGGTAGAAAACCTTTTTCTGCCAAGAGATGGAATTGTGCACAATTCCTCTCCAAATCCCACCTGTGGAGTGGGACTGCTGCCGTCCTGCATATCACAGGGAAGTCCTGATACAAACTCAGAAAGAAATAGGCATTTTCATGCTCCGTCTCTCACATTAGAAGCATAAGGAAAGTGGAAAATCGGATTTGTAAGGCCAAAAAATTGCATCAAAGGCACATCACTGTGGGCTGTGTTGATAATCAGGATCACTCGTGGATGCCTACAAGGAGACATGCCCCTTGCACTAGGATTGAGGGTGGCCTGTTTCTGTATAGCTGCAGCATAGGATTTTTTTTTTTTTTTTCTTTGAACCATAACAGAATAATACTTGAAATGTATAGGCTGTATAGTTTCATTAAGATGACATAACATCTTGGATAGATTCTAACTTTATAATACCTTTGCATGCCACTGCTATTATTACTATGCTGCTTTATGACGATATTAATATACAGATGTTGCTTTAATCTGTTTTTTAATTTACTTTGTATATGTACATTTTGTTGTAAGGTAAGTCTTTAAAAGACGTTTAGACGTAGAGCTTAGGGATATGGTTTAGTGGGGATTGTTAGCGTTAGGTAGAGGTTGGACTCGATGATCTTGAGGTCTCTTCCAACCTAGAAATTCTGTGATTCTGTAGTTTATTTTGTAGCAGCTCATTTATTTTAAAAGTTGGAGGTTTTTATATCACTCCTAGCATGCTAATTACATTTATACATGTTCTCCTTAATCTCTCTCCTAGTTGCCTGGTACAGAGCACAGATATGAACGTTTCTCTGATTTTTCTAAGTGCTGAAAACGGTATGATTAGGGGTTTTATTTTAGTGCTTCATTTTTTATTTGGAGCTCCCTAGGAAACTCCTGAGGGCAGGGCTCGTAGACGGTTGTGCACCCTTTCAAATAAGGGCAAGGCAAAGCCCGGAGCAGACATGGACACAGAGCAACCCTCCAGCAGCCACATCCAAGTCGGGGCCTGGATTTAAAAATTCATATCCCTGCCATAAGTCAAAGCTAAGACCAAAGACTAAGCTGTTCCCATTCTTGGATATAGATGCTGTACCCACCCCAAAGAATGAATTCTCTCAGCTGGGTTCACTTGGAGCAGGACTTTGTTTTTGGGGTTGTACCAATGGAGAAAGTAGGTCTGACTGGGGAATAAGGATGCAACAACTGGAAGCTGGTGCAAAAAGAGGGGGAGGTATGACTTGGATTTCTGGCCCTGGTTGAATTACCATGTTAGGTGTGTGTTTAGTCGCAGTGGTGTCATGAAGTCCCATTTCAGAAGGGCCTTCGTACCGTGCAACATGATATGAAGAAGGGGATGCACTTGGTGGCAGGAGGAGGAGGGAGCAGCAGGCTTCTGAGCAGCTTCCCATGCTGGACTTCTCGAATTATGTCTGCTGCCCAGAATGTCATCAAATTGGCAACTGAACAAATTGCATTGAGTCTGGTGGGACAACTCCTGTGCTTCATCCCAGAACCTTGCTGCCTTGCAGCGACTGCTCTGTCTATGGCTCTGCCTCTCTGGGTTCCCAGTGAAACTGCTTCTGAAACAAGGAAAAATGAGCAGCCACCCCCTCCATGGACTTCAAATCCACAGCCTTGCTGCATTATCCTCCTGTCTCCTCAGGAAGTCTTCCCTACTCCCCTTAAAAATGTATATTGGGAGAGGCCTGAATATTTTTCCCATAACTTGGTGGGACAGAGCTTAAGATACATTTCAGCAACGTGAAAACATCTAAGGCAGTGTATTTGCTATTTGATGATGTGGGCTTTGGAAGGCCTGCTGTTCCCAGTTGTCCATTGCATATTAAGGATGGTTATAGCCAAGAAGACTTTTCTGTTTATTTGCTCCCTTTTCACTATGACTTTATGCATGAGAGGCTTGACTGTGATACTTCTTTTATGTTTTGCATTCATTAAAAACCAGTCATCTGCGTATTTTGTGAACACTCAGGGGTCTCTTCTCCCCTTGATACATGCGTGCCAGTCCCATTAGCATGGATGGGAATTAGGAGCTCATGCTGAAGGAAAACACAGGCACCACTCCCCCTGTTTCTCTCCTTACTGCTCAACTAGGATATTTAAAAAAAAAAAAAATCATTACAGAGGATATTCAGTTTAGGTTTGGAAAAAAAAAAAATAATAGAAAAGAAGACAGAAAGAAAAACTTAACTGTGTATCTCAGGAGATTCTTCTTATCTCCCAGGAGTAGAGGCTGCATAGACAGAGGGTGTAAATGATTTTAGCATCACCGATGCTTACAGCTATGTCCTTATCAATAAGTTAAGTTGGTCCCATTTTCCCCCCACTCCAAAAACAGTGCAGGCTGCACCATGGTCCTGGTGACTTCCTGATGATGCTGAGGGTATAGATGTAGGCTGTGATGTTTTCCTAAAAGCAATCATGGAGTCCTTGCTGACCACCCCAAGGCTGGTCCTCACCAAGCCACAGAGGTGAAGGGCTGCAGTCCCTGGTGATGCTCCAGAAGTGGACAGGGAGGGCTGGTCCTGCCATTATCCCTGTGCTGTTTGCAGGGGGCTGCCCACCTCCCACCCCTGCTCCTGCTCAAGGTTCAGGCTCTGTGGTTTTGCTCCCTGCCTACAACAAGAGTTGTTTGGTTTTTTTTTTTTTTTTTTTTTTTTTTTTTTTTTTGTTTTTTTTTTCCATTTTGGTTAGTACTGCCAATGCGTGGTATAAGGATCCACGATTTTCTCTGCCTTATCTGAGGGTTAGAGCAACCATGCTTCTCCACCCAGACAGAAGTTTTGTATAAAACCTCCCCTGCTCTTCTGTGTTTCAAGTTTGGCAGTTTCCCCCTTTCACACATGCGTGCATGGGAAGACACACAGAGATATGAATTTATTTTCTGTGTTGTTAAAGCTTCAACATTGCCCTCAAATCATCCTGACACAAAGCTCGGTTCACCCAACAGTACGTTTTGCCCTGAGCAAAGACACTTTCCCATGCATGGAATGATCTCCCACTGTTTCCCATAAAAGCACCAGGCTGGCTGGAGAAATCAAATCAAAAGCTTTCAATGCAACAGCCCACCCAATTGAAACAAATGAGGGCTCGGGCTGTGGCTGGATGGTACTGGTTGGAGACGTGGCTTGTGGGGTTAGGCAGTAACCCCATTGCTTTGCTGCTGGCATGGCTGGAGCATGCTATGGTCCTTGTCTTGGCAGCACGGTGTTTGCTGGGAGGACCATGTCCTCTGTGAGTTCACAGACTTGTCCGTGAGTTGTGCACAAGGGTCCCCAGCAAGTTTGGGGACAATGGGTACTTTAGCAAGTCAACCACGTAGATGGAGCCCATCTTGCCTGGCTAATGGGGGGCGGAGGGGAAGGATAAATGGTTCTGAAGAATGAGGCATTCTGTACGGCACAGATCCTAGCTGTTGGGGCTCTGCTTGCAGTCCAAATGCTCTCCCCAAATTAAAGGAGCAGTCTGAAGGTCAGCACTAGGTATGAGACCAGAGGAGCCTGATTCCTGAGTGCTCCTCAACCATCATCTCTCTGCTGTCCTTGTCTTGCTTTATGTCCTAGCAGCATATCGACAAGTAGATGTAATAAATGGCTCAGTCTTCAAAATAGGACTATAATCAAAGTTTACAATTTATTAAAGGAATAGAGGTAAGCAAACAGTACTGGGTGTGCTGGGAGTCTCTGCTCCACCAAGATGCACACCAGTTACATCAAGCAGCTGATTTTTATGCTCCTAGGCTAATACATATTCATTACTACTTCTAAAAAAACCCACAGGGTTATTATAATTACTTTCTGGAATCCAAACCCTCCTACTGGAGCATGCGTATCAGTCTCCAGTGGTCCCTCTGGGGGTCTCTCGTGCTGAAGGCTCATAGTCTTCCTCCCTCTTGTCCTTCTCCTTTGTCCAACTTGGCTGTATGTCAGAGACTTGTGCAGCGTCCCCTGCAAGCTTTGTCTTTTAGTTGTTCTTCAGCTCTCCCTGTCTCCTTAATCTCCTGGCCAGATATCAGAGACTTGCATAGTGTCCCATGCAATAGTCATAATAGTTAGCAGTTATTCTGAACCCCCGCAGATATCAGAGACTTCAAGGAAAAGCCTACAAATACATTTCCCTTCGAGCTCTCTATTGACACGAATTGCTAAATATTGCAGGAAGAATGGCCGAAAACATGACAGACACCAGTATGGTCAGACCATGCTCCATTTTATTACCCGAATAGCCTAGCTTTTATAGTGAACTTAACAGGGGCGGATAGTGTTTCACACAAGATTATTGGTCAAAAGCACTCAGACAAACAACTGCAAGAAAACACCCCCACCTGCAAGAAAACAACCCCCTTGTGATTAGCAGTCATGTAGATCTTGTCCTTGAAGCCAACTACTGGCAACAATATTTTTCTGAATTCCTCAATTGGGCAATGTGGGAACACTGTCATGGGAACTTCTCATAGTCATCCTGGTAACTTGGTTTGCTCAGCTGCAGCAAGTCACGGGATCTTTGCTGTTTCAAAAATCCCTCAACAGCTAAAACATTCCTTTGCAAGATGCAAGAACTATATACATTAACCACTCTGTTTTTCTTAGACTTGTGGTTATATAAGGGTATGTAAGACAGAAGGTTACATTCATCATACCATGCGGCCCTAGCATTGTTCCATACTGAGACGAATCAGATGAACATATTTCACAATCCCCCATCTCCTTTTTCATGGCATTGATTCGTGTTTTCCTTTCTAATCAAGTCAATACTTGCCGAATTGATATCAATTGATACCAATTTTGGATCTTTGTTTGTTTTTATTATCATCAGGGAATGGGTTTTCTCTTTCCCTGGTTCTGGGTCAACAGATACCGCAGATATTTGCATTCCTTGTATAAACGAGTGTATTAGTCTGGTAATACAAGGTATTAAACATGGAATTATTAACAATCCTCCACATATCCCCAGTGGTATATGTGTATACCCCACCCATGGGACCAGAAGCCTTCTGGTCCCATGGGTGGGGTAACGTCTGATGTTAGGTTACCCTGGCATTAATGATTAAAAATTGGGAGGATTCCCCTTTTAGGCTGGGAAGGAATAAAGTAAAAATAATACATTATTGTGTTGAAGTTTGGGGTGGTAAACAGATTCGAGGAGACCACCTTTACTGACCTGTATTTGGGTCTTTTGAAGATTGGGTTTGTCAGGTCTAAATATTTATGTAAACTCAAAGTAACCCTTTAGTCTGGAAGAAAGTAAGTATGCGCACCTCTGGATAAATTCAGATACGAAGACGCATCTATATCCTCTAAAAGAAAAAGGAGGGCGGGATAAAAAGAGATAGGACTTAGAAGTCCCGACACCGCCCCCGCCCTATATTCCACCGCCCGCACCAACGGCTCCCATCCTTAATGGACTCCCCGAATTAGCTAATCCAGGAGAATTGGAATCGGATCTTTAAACACAGGGGCCGGTAACCAGAAGCAGGGCAAGAAATCAGAAATCTGCTTTAAGGGAGGGATTATATCCCCTACGAGAAATAGCGATGGGGAGACCCCAGTCAGGAATGGAATATGTGGCCATCCCCATTAACTCCAGGGATGCCCGAGATTTTAAGAAAAGGACAGGAGGAGGGTAAGTGAGCTTTAAGGGCAACTGGCATAATATTTGCAGCTGCTGAGGAATAATTCTAACTGGAATAATAACTGTACATTGTATATTGTATATATAAAAGCCCGGGCATTTTTGTTAAAGTATTCTTTTATTCATATGTTAATATGTAAATATGTAAATATAAGAACTGCCATTGAGGTGTATGTCTAAGGGAACAAAATTTGCCCAGGCATATTATCGGCTCATCAGGTTTAAATGTCCTCAGTGTAATTGTCAACAGGCAGTTAATTTACAGTGGTCTGATTTTATTTGTGTATCTATATATTGTGGATTTTGGAGGGATTGGGATTGACTAGTAAAGAGCTTCTAGGAAAACAGTAGAATATTAACCACTGTAGATTACAATAGGAAAGTTCAAAGCAAAGAAATCCCGAGGAAAAGCCCTCTAGGATGTATACTAACACATTGGAGGGATATAGTGGGGTGAGAGGGTACAGAAAGTAAAAGAACTCTTATCAAATATTGTAATCAATGGTGGCCACTTTATAAACTAGAGGATGGAGCGGAGTGGCCCCTAAATGAAACTATTAATTATAACACCATATTACAGTCAATGTTGTTTTTGTGGAAAGAAGGAAAATGGGATGAAATATGGTATATTGATTGATATGTTGTTTCAGTATCTTGGAGGGAAAAGGTATGGAATTAAGTTGGACCCTGACTGAGCCTTTGGTGCTGGTATTAGAAAAGTACGGGCTGGAGAAAGATAAATGAAGTGTTAAAAGGGTTGCTGAAGGTGTTAAAGGTGTGGCATGTAATATTTAACAGAGCTGTTTGAAATTGAATGAGCAGGAAAAGGTGATGTAGGCATTATCTAAGTAACAGTCTAGAAGTTTTGGGATATTTGCATATTTGCTGTCCTGTTTGGTCAGTTTCACAAGCATCGGGGAGGGGGGAACAGCCTGCTCCACCAGGGGCCTCTCCAGCAGCCGCAGGGGGGCTTCGGCTCCAGCGCCTGGAGCGCCTCCTCCCCCTCCTTCTGCACTGACTTTGGTGTCTGTGGGGAGGTTTCTCGCTCTCCCAACTGCTGTTGAGCAGCAGGTTTTTGTTTGTTTCTTTGTTTGTTTGTTTTCGTGGATGTGCTCTCACAGAGGCACGGACTGTATTGCTCATGGCTTGGCTCTGGGCAGCAGTGGGCCCCTTTGGGGCCAGATGAAATTGTCCCTTATCTACCACAGGGAGGTTTCTGGGTTTTTCTCACGGGGGCTGCCACTGCAGTTTCCCACTCACACACCCCTCACACCCCCCGAACCTTGCCATCAAACCCAATACACTGGGGCAGTTAAGTCATTACTGACTTGTAAAGCATCAGGGATTAAATGAACTAATGAAACCCTAAATGTGATGGGGGTAGAAGGGGCTGGGATAACAGTGCCACTTTTGGGGAATACTAAGCTGAGACCAGGGGATAAAATGATCACTGGGCAATTATTGTATGTATCCAAGGCAGATACTAACTTGTTGGGAAGGGATTTGATGATTAAATTGGGCATTCAAATAGTAAATTGTTAGACTGGAATAACAGTGTTATGAATGGAGTGCTCTCTGGCCCTGAGAGCAAACATACATGTATATTCACCTCTGACTGGAAAGACCCTGAAATGGGGGCGGAAGCAACAATATAGGTGGACAATTTTACCTCAGGGGTTTACAGGGCCACCTATCTATTTGGGTAAATTCTAAAAAAAAAAAAAAAAAGATTTTGAAGCAATTACAACCTCCCAAGAAGGTATTAATGTTACAAATATGTGGATCATTTTAAGGAAAATCAATACTCCCTGATGGGAGAGAAATGCTGAATAAAGTGATAATGAGGCAAATATTAACTGTTTTACATCAGAAGAGTCATTGGGAGATGCAAGCAATGTGTGATGTTGTTCTAAGAAAGCATGTCTATGTAGGAATACACACTTTAGGAAAGCACACATGCAGAGGATGTACTATATGTCAAAGGGTAAATAAAAAGGTGTTCTGTAACCTATCTAGAGGGGGACAGGAGCCAGGGCTTTGACCTTTCCAAAGTATACAGGTAGACTTTACTGAGTTACTTGTTTGTCCTAATTGACCACGTGACTGAATGGGTGTAAAGCTTTACTGCAAGGATTAAAGCAGGCCTTAGAGATTGAGTGGGATTTTCACAGCCCCTGCCACCCCTCCTCTTCTGGGAAGGTAGAGCGAATGAATGGTGAAATTAAGAAACAACTAACAAAACTTATGCTGGAAACTAAGGCTTCTTGGGTAAAATGCTTACCCCTTGCACTGTTAAACATATGGATGCAGCCCAGAACTGATGTAGGAATTTCTCCTTTTGAAATGCTATATGGTATGCCCTATGATTTGAAATTGCCACTTGATCACCCTCAATTCTAATTAAGACTTGGAAAAAGACTTTTTTTTTTTTTTTTAACACCACGATGGGGAAGGCCCCTATGTTGTTTTGCTTACTACAGAAACAGCCGTCCGCACTGCGGAGAAAGGATGGACACATGCCAGCCATGTTAAAGGACCCATCTGTGATGAGAAGTGGGAGATCACTCCAGGAAACAAAGACCTGGAGCTCACATTGCGACGAACTTGATAGGTACCGTGGGTTAAGGTAGAGGCTCTCCCCTGAAGAACACTACTGCTGCCGAGAAGAACTAAAACCTCGTAGTTGGCTGCAACCCAACTGACGAGTGAGGCAGAGGAGTGAATAAGTGGGGAAAGAAATGGGCCTCAGCCATTCCTATCGGTATTTGGGGGTTCTCACAGTGATTTCATCCTGCATAGCGACTCAACACCACCCCCACCAACCTTTTAAATGGACTTTAAGTCGATTCGAAGATCAACAGGTTATTGCAACCCAGATAACATCGGGGGGGCCAAGCTTTACTTCTACACTATTGTAGTGGGTTTACGTGGCAAGGTTTTGGTAGCAGGGGGACATAGGGGTGGTTTCTATGAGAAAGATCTAGAAGCTGCCCCGTGTTTGGGAAGGGCCCCGTTGTTTTCCAGATCTGAGCCAATAAGCGATGTTGTTTGCGCCTCTGTGAGAGCATATTTAAGACAGGGAAAAAAACACTGCGACACACAGCAGCCGGGAGTGTGAAACAGCCTGCAGGTGCCAAGGTCAGTGTAGAAGGAGGGGGAGAGGTGCTCCAGGCGCCGGAGCAGAAGTCCCCTGCGGCCTGTGGTGAGGACCATGGTGAAGCAGGATGTCCCCCTGCAGCCCATGGAGTACCACGGTGGAGCAGGGTTCCACGCTGCAGCCCGTGGAGGAGACCACGGTGGAGCAGGTAGCCCTGCACCGACGGAGGCTGCCGCCTGTGGAAGACCCCTGCCGGAGCAGATTCTGGGCCGGACCTGTAGCCCATGGAGAGGAGCCCACGCAGGAGCAGGTGATCTGGCAGGAGCTGCTGCCCGTAGGGGAGCCAGGTTGGAGCAGTTTTCTCCTGAGGGATGGACCCCGTGGTACGGACCCATATCTGGAGCAGTTCTGAAAGAGCTGCTGCCTGTGGGAAGCTCACGCTGGATCAGTTCATCAAGGACTGCATCCCGTGGGTGGGACCCCACAGCACAGGGGACGAGAGTGACCGAGAAGGAGCGGCAAAGAAGAAGTGCTGTAGACTGACCATAACCCCCATTCCCCCGTTCCCCTGCGCCGCTCGGGGGGAGGAGGTGGAAGAGGGTGGATGGGGGGGAAGGTGCTTTTGGTTTGATTTTTTCCTTTGTTTTCTCACTTCTCTCGCTTGTTAGTTGTAGGCAATAAATCTTACTATCTCCTTATGCCAAGTCTGTTTTGCCCGTTACAATAATTATTGCATGATTTTCTCGTCCTTATCTCAATCCTTGAGCCCTTTTCACATATTTTCTCCCCATTCCTCTTTGAGGAGGGGGAGTGAGAGAGCGGCTGTGGTGGAGCTCGGCTGCCCACTCGAGCGGAACCACGACAACTATGTCAGCTGATCTCGAGGCCCCGATGCTGGGAATATATGGGATTTTATTTCTGCCCAAGTTCTAACCCGGGAAAGGGGTACTGTAAACGCCTGAACGTGTATTATTGTGCATACCAGGGGTGTGAAACCATTGCTACAGACTGGACACTCGGGGCTGGTCGGGATAAATTCTTACAAGTGGAATATGGGCTGCAAGGTTGTAACCAACAATTGGATCCTTGTTACAGGTGGTGAGGGCATGGTATAGGGTATACAGGAACCTTCCACGGAAATAAAGAAATTTGCAAGGTTCTATATATAAATATAACAAACTCGGACGATACTAGCTGGGTACTAGGAAACATGTCAGATTTTACGAACACGGAACAGATAAGGGAGGACTCATACTAATAAAGAAGGAAAAACCCGAGACTTCCAAGGTAGTCAGGCCTAATAAAGAGTTAATAGGGGAAGGTTTGGTTGTCCAGACTGTAAATATACCTGGGACTGCCCAACCTACTACAGTGTTTTCTAATAAGTTGACAGAGTTATCCTTTCCCACACTGCTTCCAAGCACTGTGAAAAAAGAAAGGGGTTGTACCTGAGGAGATAACTGAAGGGTGCTGGCTATGTGTAAGTGTTAAGCCCCCATATTCAAATTCTTCCAAGTGCAGTTGGGGTCAGGAAATCGGGATAACTTTGACCCAAGTTACGGGAAAAGGTAGATGTATCGGCACAGTTCCAAGAGATAAAAATGATCTGTGCCATGCCACTGAAAATAAATAAATAAATAAATAAAAAATGTACCAAACACACAAATGGTTAATTCCTGCAAATAACATTAGGTGGGTATGTTCATTGTTGGGAGTCACTCCTTGCCTATCTTTAAAATTGTTTAACACATCTCATGATTTTTGTGTACAGGTGGTCATTGTACCAAGGATTCTATACCACACTGAAGAGTATATGTATACCCATCACACAGTGGCTGAATACCATCTGGTAAAGATCATACTGGGGTGGTAAGAGATACAATGACTAAATTGCGGGAAGGATTAGAAAAACACAAAAGGGAAAATGAGGCTCGTCAGAATTGGTATGAATCCTGGTTTAATTACTCACCTTGGCTTACTACCCTGCTATCAACCATAGCAGGGCCCCCCCTTGTTGTTACTTATATTAGCACTGACTTTTGGACCATGTATATTCAATCAAGTAATCGCAATTGTGAAAAGTCGATTAGAAGCTGCTCATTTTATGCTTGTGCGTGCTAAGTATGAATCTCTTGAGCAGGAGGAGGACGACGCAGAAACTTTGATGCTCAGCAAGCAGATATTGCAAAAATTCAATGAACGAAATATGTTAGAAAAAGAAAAAGGAGGGATTGTGATAAATTAGTAGGGGTTTGTTCATTGTCCTTGAGAATTTAAAGAATCTACTGATGAGATAAGGTTTCACAACTCACGGCATTGTAACATGGGGACAAATGGGGAAGGGGGGTTGGGTGAACATCCTTGTTAAAACAAAGATTTTGTAAGATACCACCCACCCACCGCAAGACATCCTGTTTTGCCCCCACCTGAACACAAGCACAACGCATGATCACCGGAGGAAGAATAACGACCCCCAACAACAGACTGCGCAGTCTCAGGACAGGTCTCGACAAGTCGACAAATCGACAAGTCTCGACAAGTCAACAGGTCTCAACAGGTCTCGACAAGTCTCGACAAGCCGGAACTTCAATGCTATAAAACAGCGACACTGGAAAGGGGAAGTTGCGTGCCGTGGTGGAGCGGAGACTCCCCAGCCGCCCAGCGCTGTTTTGCTTGTGTCTGCTTACTTGATTAATAAAATAATTTCAATAGACCAGTAAATTGTGTGGTCTAACTTATAACAGCTGCCAGGTGGAAATCCCTGAGGTCCAGAGACTGAAGCTTTGACTAACTCGGTCACAGCCAGAATTTCCCTCTAGAGACCTTCATCATTTCCTACGTCTATGATACAAACAGGAAACCAAAACCTTTGCTGCTCCCTGCCTTGCTTGGATTCCAAGCTCATGTTAGATGACTTGGGTGTGCAGGCTGCGCCCCACCCTTGGTGTTTCCCACAAGGTCATCTTTTGGGAGGAGAGTTTGAATGGTCCCTACTGCTAGTCACCCAAAGGATAACAGCTGTTGGTGTCATTAAAGAAACTAATAACACCACTAATTTTATAGAGGAGCATATTCCATGGTGGATGGAATGAAATTAGAGTTAGACGGTATTTTTGGTAATATTGGTTCCATGAGTACAAAAGAAAGCAGTTCACCAGCAGTGATTTATAAAACACATTTCCAAAGGTAAATTATGGTGTACAAAAAAGCAAAAAGGCCAATTGCAGTAGCAATCTCCTGAGTAGTTCTAATGGGGTTTCAGGCAGGAAAGCCAACTAGACTGGGCTGATTCCATGACCTGCGCTGGTTGTAAAGCAAAGTCAGGAAAGAGCACCTAAGAGCCTGGCTTACCTGGTGCACCGTTGCTTTCCATATCTACTCTCCTTCAACAAATATTAATTTCAGCAAAGTCCAATCACCACTGTGAGAAACAAAGTTGTGTTTTTGCAATAGAAGGTGTTTTTGCAGTGGAAAATTCCACTAACCTTGCATATTCAAAAGTGATTGTGCAGCATAGCAGTGGGGAGTATGTTAAGCAGATAAGGGGAAGGTCCCACTGTCCCAAAATATGGAGGATAGCTAAGGAAAACAGGATGAGCAGTACGAAATCAGTAAAAACAAAAATCACAGGCCCTCTAGTCATGAGAGAAGAAGGAAAAGGAGAAATTAACAGTTGGTCAAATCAAATTGTACATATATGATATAGAAGTGCGTCAAGTAGGTTGTGAACCTGTAGTACTCAGCCAATGAAGAACTGGGGGAGAGGAGTTGGGTGTTATATATGGAGTGGTAATTCGTGTCGAGAAAACGGTTGATATTAATAAAGAAGGGAGAAATGTGGGAGTGTGGCCATGGGGATCGGAAAGCCCCGTGGTTGATGATAACATTAGACTCTTAACGATGAGGCCATCAGGAATATAAAAGAGTTTAGAGGGAACAAAGAAGGGTGATTCAGGAGACTCCATGCAGTCTCCAGTTTCTTGTTCTCCAGCCATTAAGGCATGGAAGTTTCTGGGTGTTTGTTTTTGTTATATTCAAAGTTGTTTGACCAATGAAAAGTTGTTTTGAAAAGAACTGCTGTGGAGAGAAGGGTATAAGAGGGGAGCCTGCCCTCAAGATGAAAAAAAAAAAAAAGGCAACACAATGAAGTTATGTCATCAATAAAGAAGCAGGAAAAAGGAATGAAAAGGAACAGGCTAGCAGGACGGAGACCAGGATGGGAACAGGCACTTTGATCGCCTCATGAAGATAGGTTTGGCCAAACTCAGCAAACTGCTCAGAGAAGCTCGTACAGAAAGTCACTGGAAATGGCACACTGGAGCTGGAGAGAAGCTCGAGCTGAGAGAAGCAGACCCACGCACACAACTGCCCCTCGCTGGTAAGCAGTTGTGCATTATGGGGAATCATATGTCCTTAGAAACAAAGACTGTCCTGGTAACCTTGCAGCTTGTTCTCCTTATTAACAAACAGTTTATGATCCTGAAACATGGGACCAAATTGAGGTCAAGGTGTGGTACTCTGCAACTAAAAACGACAAGGTTGCAGTGGGATTGTGTGGTGTAATTGCCTGAAGTAACTAGGAAAATTAAACTAACATTCACATTTTATGGAAAATGTACAGCATTGAAGAGGCTTTCAGGGTAGGGCATAGCTGCATTACCTGAGCGTTCCCTAGGCTTCCAACCTTAGATGCTATCGTGCTGGGGAAACCTGGTGTGCTAGCTCTAAGGAACAGTATGGAGCGTAGAGTGGAGTGGAGACACCACGGCTAGGCTCTGTAACCAGGTGGGGACTCTATTGTTCTTGTGCACACTGAGACCGATAAGCTGCACTTTTTGCTACCCTGAGCCAAGGACCTGTCACGTTTTGACAGATGCTGTACCCTAGTGTACTTTTGCTCATTATAATATCATTATAATACCAAAACACACCTCCATCCCAAAAGCTACCCACCTCCAAGGTGCGACCACCCCTCACTGAGCATGCTCTCTGAATTTCTCAGAGCCTATTACTTTAAACAAAGACGGGAGAACTTTTCACCAATCACAACTAAGATATGCTTGACTAGAGCCACTCAAGCTCCACCTAAAAGATAGAAAATAATATAAATTGGCCTAAGAGAGAGGGGATGTTAGGGAAGATACCATCCTGAGGGAATACAACATCCTTAGGACTCCCTGACTCCTGGGACCAGTAGACGGGCTGAGCCTCTCTTCCCCGCCCCCCCCCCCCCCCCCCATTGGGATGCCTTTGGGTGAGATTAGAACACTTGGTTATAAATCTTTCTAGAGTCTTTGATCCTTTTAACGTGTTAGTTTCTAGGCTGCGCACCTGTAACACCTGCAACACCTGTGTATTTCATGTATGCTAGCTTGCTTTTGCAGACAGTCACTATTGTCAGCAATCCAAAGAACCTGTGTACCTGTTGCTGTAATAAATCACACTTGGTTGCATTGTCATAGCTCTCATTAAGTGTGACTAGGGTAAGGGTGGTTATACGTTACTGGTGAATCCGTGACCGTGATAGTTCAGTGTTCTGAATCCAACCAGACCCCTAATGGTTAATGCGTTATTGCTGAATCCGACTGGACGACTGTGGTGGTTTTACTCAGGTGGGCAGCCGAGCTCCACCACAACCGCTCTCTCACTCCCCCTCTCCTCAAAGAGGAAGGGGGGAGAAAATACAACACAGAGAACTCGAGGTTTGAGATGAGAAAGGTTTAATTAAAGGGAAAGGGAGTGAGGAGAAAAAAGAAACAAAAGAAACAATAAGTCCGCGCGGAAGCACAGAGAGAGGGAAAAAATTATTCTCTACTTCCCATCAACGAGCGATGTTCAGCCACGTCCTGGGAAGCAGGGCCTCAAAACGCATAGTGATTGTTCAGGAGGAACAGCCCCCTCCCCCCACGAGAGCCCCCCTTTTTATTGCTGAGTGTGACATCAGGTGTTATGGAACATCCCTTTGGTTGGTTTAGGTCAGCTGCCCCAGCGATGTCCCCTCCCCATCACTTGCCCACCCCCAGCCTGCTGGCTCTTGGGGGCTTGGAAGGAGTCCTGATGCTGTGCCAGCACTATGCAGCAATAGACACAACACTGGAGTGATATCAGTGCTGTTCCAGCTACGAGTACAGAGCACAGCACTGTGTGGGCTGCTGCAGGGAAAGTTGACTCCAGCTTAGACAGACCCAACACAACCCCTAACGGTTAATGCGTTATTGGTGAAATCTGTGATTGTGATAGTTCAGTACCCTGAATCAGACCGGGCCCATAACGGTTAATCAGCTACACCCCTTAAAGTGACAGATTGCTCGGCACGTGACGAGCAGTCTCTGAGGCCTTAAAGAGCCATGTGGGGCCACAATCACAAACATGTGGTTTGCCAGATAGTGAGGGAGCTGCGGACTCCTTTACTGATCCGACTGCTACGCCATCGGCCCCTCTGCTGCTACAGCCATCAAAGGCTTTTGCTGTTACGCCCCCTGGTGACCTGGACGTGCCTTATGATCCAGGCCCTATTGGCCTTGAAAAGGACACTGATATGTTTTTCTTTGATCCGGGAATATTAGGATATGTAAGGCCTGAAGACCAAGTTGTTTGACAACTTAAAGCAAGACATATTGTTAAGGAGGAATGGAAAATGGAGACTGTTAAGTCATGGAACTTAAAGGATTGTTTGTTACCTTTCCTGATTGTACATATGTATAGGCATACTCAGGTTTAGTATGTAAAAGCAGTGTTCTGTATGTTTAGAATGTTTGATGTTTGTGTGTGCCTGTTGATGGAGCGTAGACTCCCCGCGCACCCAGCGCTGTTTACTTGCCTTTTATACCTTTTATAAATATTCCTTTTATAAATATCACTAAATTCAGATTGAGTTGAGACTTCATTTATAACACAGGTAATAGGGAATATAAGGTTATGATAAACTTTTACTGTGTGCTCCTGGTTGCAGGATGCCCACCATTGCAATCGCAAATAAAATAGCTTCACAGAAGGTCCTGTCTGAAGAAAATTATTGAGATTTTTCTCACAGTTTGGGGGCTCGTCTGGGATCTTGTCACCTACCAGAGAGTTCTTTCCACCACAGACAGGAAGGTGCACCCCACTGATTTCAGCGGTCCCTGTGGGTGGTGGGTTGTCTTGGTATGGCTGGCAAAGGACCGAGACTGTTAATCTGAAGACAGGCTCTGCGAAGCAGTGGGGAGAAGGGATGCCAGCACTGACACAGCACCGACACAGCACAGACAGCCCAGACACAGTACAGGCACAGGGATAACTGCTGATAACCCGGACCTGGAATTCTGTGCACGGACCTAGGTAAGGGAAACTTTACTGTATATTGCCTCGGTGTGGGTTCAGGGAGACTCTTACGTGGAGTGTGAGTGAGACACACTTTTAGTGTGAAGCGAGTGTAGAGTCCCGATCCGCAGTACCATAGTCCCGTGGGGGGCGCGGCCGGAGACTTACAAAGCGAAAGATAGACGAGCGAAAGAGAGGCTCAGGGGTTTGGGCCCTTAGGTGTATGGTACCCCGAGCACGGTGAGGTGCTCGGCAGTACAACCCACCTCTGTCCTATTCCTAGGTGAAGGCGTGTGGTACCCTGTGGGTGGTAAAGTCCACAGCAGCACATTAGGAAGAGATGGGGATTAAGGGTTTCAAGAGTCAGCAGGGAATGATTCAGCGGGCAGCTATGCAAGAATGGGAAAGAACTAACACCCCCCTTCCAGACCAAGAGTAATTCCAATAGAGCAGAAATATTTGCTTATCTAACTGGGATAATAACAACCCACAACACAGAAATCATATGAGAGACTTGGGGCCAGAATGAGAAAGTACTCGGGGATGAATCGTGAGGACCTGGTAGCCCAAGGGCTCTTGAAAGTTCATCTTATGATTAAAGCCTGGCCAAATACACAAAAAAAGCTCCAGAAGGTGGAGTGAATGGTATAGGTAGTATGAAGGTGTATGCCAGGAGGGGAGATGAAAAGGAGAGAGTGAAACAAATGGTATTCATGGCATACTGGGTAGTGAGGCAGAGGGCTGGAGATAGAGGGACTTTCAGGAGGAGTCGGGCCCAGGACAGAAAGGAGAGGAAGAGAGATGAAGGAATGGCAAGCAAGGAAAGCTACCTGTGTTGCAGCCTGAATCCTAACAGGGACTAACTTGTTAGGAAAGGATTTGATAATGAAATTGGGCATTCAAATAGTAAATTGTTAGGCTGGAATAACGGTGTTCTTAATGGAGTGCTCTCAGACCCTGAGAGCAAAGATATATTTGCCTTTGAGTGGAAAGAACCTGAAATGGGGTGGAAGCAACAATATAGATAAACGATTTTACCTCAGGGCTTTACAGGGCCACCAATTTATTTGGGCAAGTTCTAGAACAAATTTTGGAGCAATTCCAACCTCCCAAGGAGGTGTTACTGTCACAATATGTGGATGATCTTTTATTGTCAGGACAGGAGAAAACATCTGTGAAGGAAGCCATTAACAAGCCATTTGACTTTCTGGGAAAACAGGGATTGAAAGTATTGGAAAATAAATTAAAATTCATAGAAAGAGAAGTCAGGTATTTAGGGTATCTAGTGTCTGAGGGGGAATGAAGAATAAATCCAGAGGGGATTCAGGGAATTGTTGAGCTACCCTTACCCAAAACTAAAAAGAACTAAAAAGATTTAAGAGAGAGGTTTTTAAGGAATTAGGAGTCACAAAGTCCAAAGTAAAATAGATACTCCCTGAAGGGAGAGAAATGCTGAAGAAAGTGCTAATGAGGCAAATATTAGCTGTTTTACATGAAGAAGGTCATTGGGGAATTCAAGCAACATGCAATGCTGTGCTATGGAAATATGTATGTGTAGGAATATATATATATGCTCTGGCTGAACGAGTACGCAGGAGTTGTGTAGTATGTCAAAAGGTAAATAGGAAAATTATCCACAGTCAGCCCAAAGGGGGCGAGAACCAGGAATTCAACGCTTCCAAAATGTACAGGTAGATTTAAATATTTATTAGTCTCAGTAGATCATTTGTCAGGGTGGGTGGAAGCTTTCCCTTCAGTATCTGCTGCTGCGAACATGGTAACTAAAATAATTCTAGAACAAATAACTACCAGGTATGGAATTGTTGAAAATACCGACTCTGATCGAGGAAATCACTTTATGTCAGAAATATTGCAAGGGCTAATGTGGACTCTAGGAATCAAGTGGAAACTTCACACTCCTTGGCATCCTTCCTCTTCTGCAAGGGTGGAGAGGATCAGACAGTAAGGAAGCAATTGACTAAGTTCTGGAAACTCGGCTTCCCCAAACAAAGCGCTTACCTTTGGCACTTCTCTGAATTCAAACTGCACCAAGAAACGATGTGGGAGTTTCACCATGTGAAATATTATTTGGATTGCTGTACAAAGGGAATGAATTACCTCAATTTGAGACAAAAGATGCTTTTCTTAAGAACTATATACTCAGGCTGTCGTCCTCTTTGTCATCTCTCAGGACCCGTGGACCGTTAGCTCAAACCCACCCTCGGTAGCCCTGATCCATCCATTCCGAGAAGGAGATTGGGTTCTGATGTGAACATTGAGAGAATCGAAACTGCAACCTGAGTGGGACGGACTGTTCCAAGTGCTCCTGACTACTGAGACGACAGTAAGAACGGCTGAGAAAGGGTGGACTCATACCTGGGTAAAAGCATCAGTTAACCCTGATACCTGAGAGACTGCATTAACAAAGACTTTTAAGGTTAAAACTGTTAAATTTATCTGTTGTAGACCTTTAACTTCTCCTTCGAAGGACTCTTAATGAATTAATGAGTACAAGGGATTGAATTACACAGAATTAGAGTGTTTCCAGGGAACACTCCCTGGAAGTGGGAGAAAAACAAGGGGGTGGTATTAAATCCCTGTTGCAAAGCGCCTGAAGCCCCACCGCCCGCCCTGCTGTCAGCTCCGGGCACCCGCCCACCTGCCCTGCCACCAGCTGCTGCGTTTCTCCCATTTGAGCGCCTGCCTGCACGCATCGGGCGCTGCCATGTTCCGCCTGCTGCTGCGACCAGGCCCGCGGCCCCACGGGCCCCTGCTCGCCGCCGCCGCTGACGCTTTCCCCCCGCCACCCCCCTCCCTCAGGCCGGTCCCCCACTCAGCCTGCCAGCCCTTCTGCTGGTGTTACGGACCGCCACCGGCAACTCGGCCAAGGATGTGGGTGGATCCCCTGAAAAGGCGGCCACAGATCTCAGCAGTGAAAACAAGAAACTCAATAAATCCTAGCAGCTGAAAAAAGTTTTCAAAGAGTGTGGTGCTGTAGGGGTTTCATTCCATGTTGGAATTTCATTAGTATTTCTAGGAATCTTCTACCTGACTGTATCAAGTGGTGTGGGAATGACCGTAATGTATTGCTGTTAGGACGATCAAGTACATCTTTGACCGGATTGTTTGTTTTGCTGAGGATAATTGATGCCGATTATAATGGACAAAAAAAAAAAAAAAAAAAAGAGAGAGAGATGCGCCAAAAGAAAATGAAAAACCTAGTACCTTTGAATATTGTATCAGACTCGCAGTATGCTATAGGTGTCGCTCAGCACATTGAGAGGGAACATTTGAGACATATCCCAAAGGAAAACTTGTTTCTAAAATTCAAGGAGCTGTTATTTTTGGTAGAGCAGCGAGTGAACCTGTATTGTATTATTCACATGCAGAGCCACAGGAATTAGGTATCCTGGGAAGTGTAACAGCAACAGCATGTGTAAGGTTCAATTGCTCGTGAAAAAACAAACCATGAAACAAATCGTCAACACCACACTTGCTCCCTATTGCAATGCATCTCTTTGGTGTAATTATACAAAACTATAATAGCATCATTCCTTGTGCCAGGAGCCCCTCTGCTCAACTCTGGGATCGACTGTGGAGCGGACGCCCCTAGGTGCACCCCGAGCATTTTCCTCGGAGGGGTCTCCACTCTCAGCCACTCACCGCAGGAGTAGACAAGGACTTCCTGAAGCCATGGACAAATTATTTTAAGTGATATTTTCTTGTGGTATGAATGAGAAGTGCAAGAGGCCTTTTTGTGTGACTGTGTGATTGTGCTACGCAGTGAGACGCGGAACAGAAATGTAGTGAGACACGGGACACAGAGAGACACGGAACAGAGATGCAGTGAGATGCGGAACAGAGACGCAGTGAGACGCAGGACGTGGAGAGACATGGAACAGAGACGCAGTGAGATGCAGAGAGACGCGGTGAGATGCGGGATGTGGTGAGACATGGAGAGACACGGTGAGACGCAGGACGCAGTGAGACGCGGGATGTAGAAAGATGTGGAACAGAGACGCGGAGAGACGCGGGATGCAATATGGTATCAGACTTGCAGTATGCTGAGCAGGACCAGTTTGGGTGCCAAGCCGAGTTGTGAAGGCTGCCCAAGATGTCTCAAGGGACAGGGAAGTTGTTGATGGTGATTCTAATACTGCCAGCAGGGCTTGCGCTTGTGACCAAGATGGAGCTGCGACGAAATCTGTGGGTGGCATGGGCTAATCAGACTGGTATATCAGAATTTTGTCTGTCCATGGCATCATCCACGGACCCATTCAGGACTTGCTTCATAGGCATACCTGTGTATGACCCTTCTGAGTTTGGCCAGTATGATACCAACAATTGCCGCAGTGCCTCATCTGTAGCTGTGGGCTCAGTGAAATTGATAAAATCGCTTACTGTCCAGCTGCCCTGGGATCCACAAGAGTTACAGTCACTTGGGTCTCAGAGGATCGGGAACACGTCACAGAATTGGACTCAAACATGTTTTGTGTTCGGTAAAATTTTAAATTTTAAGTTTAAATCCTTTCAAAAAACCACAATCCAACAGGATGGACAAATGTAACTTCAGAAGGGCCATATGGGTACAGAAATACAAATAACACCTGTGGTTGCAATGACACTGCTAGGCAGGTTTTGGGGGCAAGGGTTGCGGAGGCAAGGGTTAACAACTATAGTGTTTGGAATAATTGTACAGCTATGGCCCTACCTCCTGATGTTTTTCTGATTTGCAGGGATAGGGCCTGGCAAGGTATCCCTGCAAATGCTATCGGAGGTCCATGTTACTTAGATAAACTCATTATATTTGCTCCAAGTGTAGTGGGTTTACGTGGCAAGGTTTTGGTAGCAGGGGGCTATAGGGGTGGTTTCTGTGAGAAAGATCTAGAAGCTGCCCCATGTTTGGGAAGGGCCCCGTTGTTTTCCAGATCTGAGCCAATAAGCGATGTTGTTTGCGCCTCTGTGAGAGCATATTTAAGACAGGGAAAAAACGCTGCGCCACACAGCAGCTGGGAGTGAGAAACAGCCTGCAGTTGCCAAGGTCAGTGTAGAAGGAGGGGGAGAGGTGCTCCAGGCGCCGGAGCAGAAGTCCCCTGTGGCCTGTGGTGAGGACCATGGTGAAGCAGGATGTCCCCCTGCAGCCCATGGAGTACCACGGTGGAGCAGGGTTCCACGCTGCAGCCCGTGGAGGAGACCACGGTGGAGCAGGTGGCCCTGCACCGACGGAGGCTGCCGCCTGTGGAAGACCCCTGCCGGAGCAGATTCTGGGCCGGACCTGTAGCCCGTGGAGAGGAGCCCACGCAGGAGCAGGTGATCTGGCAGGAGCTGCTGCCCGTAGGGGACCCAGGTTGGAGCAGTTTTCTCCTGAGGGATGGACCCCGTGGTACGGACCCATATCTGGAGCAGTTCTGGAAGAGCTGCTGCCTGTGGGAAGCTCACGCTGGATCAGTTCATCAAGGACTGCATCCCGTGGGTGGGACCCCACAGCACAGGGGACGAGAGTGACCGAGAAGGAGCGGCAGAGAAGAAGTGCTGTAGACTGACCATAACCCCCATTCCCCCGTTCCCCTGCGCCGCTCGGGGGGAGGAGGTGGAAGAGGGTGGATGGGGGGGAAGGTGCTTTTGGTTTGATTTTTTCCTTTGTTTTCTCACTTCTCTCGCTTGTTAGTTGTAGGCAATAAATCTTACTATCTCCTTATGCCAAGTCTGTTTTGCCCGTTACAATAATTATTGCGTGATTTTCTCGTCCTTATCTCAATCCTTGAGCCCTTTTCACATATTTTCTCCCCATTCCTCTTTGAGGAGGGGGAGTGAGAGAGCGGCTGTGGTGGAGCTCGGCTGCCCACTCGAGCGGAACCACGACACCAAGCTTGTCACAGTTGCGTAAGATCACCAGACATAAACAGGCATTGCTCACACCAGATTGCAATGATAATGTTGAATTGCTTGGTGTTGCAGCTAGAGCAGCATTGGCAATTTTCATGCCAGGAGCAGCAGCTGCGGCTGCACTTAATAATTTAGAGAAATTGGCATGCTGGGCCAAGAAGCAAGCCAATGCCACGAAAGAAATACTTGTAGGAGGTGTTACTAGATCAAAATAGTCTGCACTTTTACAGCATCGAGCTGCTATTGACTTCTTGCTCTTGGCTCAAGGGCATGGGTGTGAGGACTTTGAGGGAATGTGCTGTTTAAACCTTTCTGATCATAATGAGTCAATTCACAAATCCATTACTTTCCTGAAGGAGCACACGGGAAAGATTCAATATGATATTAATCCTTTCGATCAATGGCTCACTGATTTGTTTGGGACGATGCCTAGATGGTTACTGGGATTAGTCAAAGAGGGATTAAGGATTCTGTTTGTTGTGGTGTCAATCATCATTGCATGTTGTATTGTAATACATGTGGTTAAAGGGTTGCTTGCAAAACTGTTCCATTGGGCTTGGTTTGCTCAAAAAGAAAAAGGGGGAATTGTTGAGGGATTTTTGAAACAGCAAGGAGGCCATCACTTGCTTCAGCTGAGCAAACCAAGCTACCAGGACGACTACGAGGAGTTCCCATGATGATGTTCCCTTATTGCCTGATTGAGGAATTAAAAATATTGTTGCCAGCAGCTGGATCAAGGACAAGATCTATGTGACTGCTAATCACAAGGGGGTTGTTTTCTTGCAGTTGTCTGAGTGCTTTTGATCAATAATCTTGTGTGAGATGCTATTCGCCCCTGCTAGATTGCTATAAGAATCAGGCTATTTGGGTAATAAAGGGAGCATGATCTGACCATATTGGTGTGTGTCATGATTTCGGCTGTTCTTCCTGCAATAAATCCCCACCATAAGAATCCTTATTAGTTTGTGATTTTTATTGTTTTTCTCAGGGAAACATGTGGCCGTCCTCTCAGGGAAACACGCAGCCATCCAGGCCTTGGTCTGCAGGGTGTGCCCGAGTCTTCTGTTGGTATCCGACAGCAGCAGTGATGGGTATGCCTGTGGGAGGTGTGCCCAGGTTGAGGAGTTGCTCAGTCAGGTAGCGGAGCTTTGGGAGGAGGTGAGTAGGCTCAGGAGCATAAGGGAGTCAGAGAGGGAAATTGATTGGTGGAAGCATATTCTACCCTCTCTGAGACAGATTCACAAGCCTGCCATAACACAAGTGTCTCCTGCTACACAGAAGACAAAAGTTCTCCCATCCCGCCAGGCAGTAGGAGGGGACCTAGGCTAAGGGGGGGAATGGAAGCAGGTTTCTGCTCAGGGTGGAAGGCGAGCCCTGTCCCTGCCCACCTCACCTTCCCATCTACCCTTATCACAGAATCACAGAACTGTAGGGATTGGAAGGGACCTCAAAAGTTCATCGGGTAAGAAGCTGAATCCATCAGTGCCATCACGTGTACAATGTGCCACCTACAAAGCAGGGTGAGCTGTGCCTTAGTTCTGCTGCATTTTAGAGTGCTGTGACTAGATGAAATCACTGGGGTTTGAAGGGCAATGTCTAACTTTGTGCTTGCTTGCAGAGAGTATCACTTATTTTCTTTTTTGATATGAAACAGGACTGGGCTGCTCTTGAAGAAATGATTTACACTTTCTCTTAAAGCATCCTCTAGCTACAGAAGTCACTTCTGACTTGGAAGTAGCATCTGTGCTCCTCTAATGTCTTCCCTGTCTTACAGAACCACAGAATCACAGAATTGAAGGGGTTGGAAGGGACCTCGAAAGATCATCAGGTCCAACGCCCTGCCAAAGCAGGTTCCTTAGAGCAGGCTGCCCAGGTAGGCGGCCAGACGGGCCTTGAATATCTCCAGAGAAGGAGACTCCACAACCTCCCTGGGCAGCCTGTTCCAGTGCTCCATCACCCTCACTGTGAAGAAGTTCTTTTGCATGTTGGTGCAGAACTTCCTCTATCTTGTGACCACTACTCCTTGTCCTGTCTCCACAAACCACTGAAAAGAGGTTGGCCAAATTCCTCTGTCTCCCACACTTAAAATATTTGTAAACATTGATAAGATCCCCTCTCAGTCTTCTTTTCTCCAGGCTGAACAAACCAAGGTCTTTCAACCTTTCTTCATAGGGATGATGCTCCAGGCCCCGTATCATCTTCGTGGCCCTCCGCTGGACTCTTTCCAGGAGATCCCTGTCTTTTTTGTACCCGGGAGCCCAGAACTGGACACAGTACTCCAGGTGAGGCCTGACCAGGGCAGAGTAGAGGGGGAGGATCACCTCCCTTGACCTGCTGGCCATGCTCCTTTTAATGCACACCAGGATCCCATTGGCCATCTTGGCCATGAGGGCACAGTGATGGCTCATGGTCAACCTGTCATCCACCAGGACCCCCAGGTCCTTCTCCTCAGAGCTCCTCTCCAGCAGGTCGTTCCCCAGCCTGTACTGATACGCACAGTTGTTCCTTCCCAGGTGCAGGACTCTACACTTGCTCTTGTTAAACCTCATTTGGTTTCTTCCTACCCATTTTTCCAGCCGGTCCAGGTCTCGCTGAATGGCAGCACAGCCTTCTGGCATGTCAGCCACTCCTCCCAGCTTTGTGTCATCAGTGTACTTGCTGAGGGCAGACACTATTCCCTCATCAAGGTCATCGATGAAGATGTTGAACAAGACCGGACCCAACACCGACCCCTGGGGAACACCACTAGTCACAGCCGGACTCTGCGTCACCGATCACCACCCTCTGAGCTCGGCCAGTCGGCCAGTTCTCAACCCACCTTACTGTCCACTCCTCTATCCCACCCTTTCTCAGCTTTGGTAGCAGGATGTCGTGGGAGGCAGTATCAAAAGCCTTGCTAAAGTCAAGGTAGATGACATCCACTGCTCTCTCCTCATCTACCCAGCTGGTGATGCCATCATAGAAGGCAATGAGGTTGGTCGAGCACGACTTCCCGTTGGTGAATCCATGCTGACTACTCCTCATAACCTTCTTCTCTTCCAATCACTGGGAGATGGCCTCCAGAACAAGCTGCTCCAACACCTTTCCAGGGACAGAGGTGAGACTGACTGGCCTGTAGTTTCCCAGATCCTCCTTCTTGCCCTTCTTGAAGACCGGAGTGACATTGGCTATCCTCCAGTCTTCAGGCACCTCTCCTGTTCTCCAAGACCTTTCAAAGATGATAGAGAGCGGTTCAGCGCTCAGCTCTGCCAACTCCCTTAGCACACGTGGATGCATCCTGTTGGGGCCCATGGATTTGTGTGCATTGATCCCACTCAGACTCTCCCAAACCACTCCCGCGTCAACCAGGGGGGAGCCCTCCATTTCCCAGCCCCTTTCTCCTCCCTCTAGGGTCGAGGAGTTCCGCCTTCTCAGTGTCTCCCTTTACCAGGACACCCCCCTCGTTCAGAAAGGGACCCACATTATCCCTAGTCTTCCTTTTACTGTTTACGTACTTAAAAAGCCAAACACTTCTTATTATCTTTTATCTCTTTTGCAAGCCTCATCTCCAGGTGGTCTTTAGCCTTCCTTGTCACATCCCTGCAGGCCCTGACAATACTCCTATACTCCTCCCAAGAGGACAGGCCCTTTTTCCACATTTCATAGACCTTCCTCTTCCTTTTGTTCTTGTCGATGAGCTCCTTGCTCATCCACGCATTTTTCCTGCCCCCCTTCCCTGATTTCCTACTCTTCGGCATGCACCGATCCTGGGATGCACCTGTTATACAACAGGTATGAAGCTGTAGAACATGACAATCAAAACAACGATGTAGACAAAAGCCCATCCCAGTTGGAGAGGGTGCCTAAGGCAAGGCAACCTACCCCCCGCATTGCTACATCTTCTGTCAAGAAAGAAAGAAGGGTTATTGTCATGGGGGACTCCCTTCTGAAAGGGACAGAGGGCCCAATATGCCGTCCAGACCTAACCCACAGGGAAGTCTCTTGCCTCCCTGAGGCTTGGGTGAGAGATGTTGCTAGGAAAGTCACTCACCTGGTACGGCCCACCAACTACTACCTGCTACTGGTCTTTCAGGCTGGTAATGACGAAGTAGCAAGTACAAGTCCGAAAGCAATCAAAAGAGACTTTAGGGCTTTGGGGCGACTAGTTAAAGGTTCAGGGACACAGGTTGTGTTTGCCTCTGTCCTTCTGATAGGGGGGATTGGTGTTGACAAGCAGACTCATCATATTAATACATGGCTTCAGGACTGGTTCGGCAGAACTTTGGGTTTGTTGATCATGGGAAGGTCTACACAACACCAGGCCTGCTGGCACCAGATGGGATCCACCTCTCTCAGAGAGGGGAAAGGATTTTTGCTCAGGAGTTAGTGGGGCTGATAGACAGGCCTTTAAACTAGAGTCAAAGGGGGAAAGGGACAAAACCAGGCCTGCTGGTGATAAGCTAAGAGATGGTGCACTAGAATCAGAGGGACTGTGTGTGAATGAGGTCCTTCGGTCTGCTCCACAAGGTGCTGCGTGCAGGGAGGCGCATTTGAAGTGCTTCTACACAAACGCACACAGTATGAGGAATAAAATGGATGAACTAGAAGTCTTGGCCCAGTCCCACAGCTACGACATCATTGGCATAAGCGAAACCTGGTGGGATGAGTCCTGTAGCTGGTGTGCTGCAATAGATGGTTACAGGCTCTTCAGGAGGGACAGGCAGGGTAGACGAGGTGGGGGGGGGGTGGCGATGTACTTCAAGCAGGGGCTGGACTGCATGGAACTTCAAGTTGGCGATGGCAAAGTTGAGAGCCTCTGGGTAAGGATTAAGGGATGAACAAATAAAGGGGATGTCGTTGTGGGAGTCTATTACAGACTACCTGGCCAGGATGACAACGCTGATGAATTATTCTTTGTGGAACAAAGAGATACCTCGAGATCAACTCCCCTTGTCCTTATGGGAGGTTTCAACTTGCCAGACATCAACTGGGATCACCACACGGACGACATGAGCAAGTCCAGAAGGTTCATAAAGCACCTAGATGATAATTTCTTGGTACAGGTGCTAAGAGAGCCAACTAGGAAAGGTGCCCTCCTTGATCTGTTGCTGGAGAACAGAGAGGGTCTTGTGGGGGATCTGGCAATTGGCGGCCGTCTCGGTCATAGTGACCATAAGTCCAGTTGGAGGCCAGTCACTAGTGGCGTTCCCCAGGGCTCGGTGCTGGGGCCGGTCCTCTTTAATATCTTCATCAATGATCTGGACGAGGGCATTGAGTGCACCCTCAGTAAGTTTGCAGATGACACCAAGCTAGGTGAGTGTGTCGATCTGCTTGAGGGTAGGAAGGCTCTGCAGGAGGATCTGGATAGGCTGCACCAATGGGCTGAGGTCAACTGCATGAAGTTCAACAAGGCCAAGTGCCGGGTCCTCCACCTGGAGCGCAATAACCCCAAGCAGAGCTACAGGCTGGGAGATGAGTGGTTGGAGAGCTGCCAGGCAGAGAAGGACCTGGGAGTGATGGTGGATAGTCGGCTGAATATGAGCCAGCAGTGTGCTCAGGTGGCCAAGAAGGCCAACAGCATCCTGGCTTGTATCAGAAACAGTGTGGCCAGCAGGGCTAGGGAGGTGATCGTCCCCCTGTACTCAGCTCTGGTGAGGCCGCACCTCGAGTACTGTGTTCAGTTTTGGGCCCCTCGCTACAAGAAGGACATTGAGGTGCTTGAGCGGGTCCAGAGAAGGGCGACGAAGCTGGTGAGGGGGCTGGAGAACAAGTCCTACGAGGAGTGGCTGAGGGAGCTGGGCTTGTCCAGCCTGGAGAAGAGGAGGCTCAGGGGCGACCTTATTGCTCTCTACAGATACCTTAAAGGAGGCTGTAGCGAGGTGGGGGTTGGCCTGTTCTCCCACGTGCCTGGTGACAGGACAAGGGGGAATGGGCTAAAGTTGCACCAGGGGAGTTTTAGGTTGGATATTTGAAAGAACTTCTTTACCGAAAGGGTTGTTAGACATCGGAACAGGCTGCCCAGGGAAGTGGTGGAGTCACCATCCCTGGAAGTCTTTAAAAGCCGTTTAGATGTAGAGCTTAGGGATATGGTTTAGTGGGGACTGTTAGCGTTAGGTCAGAGGTTGGACTCGATGATCTTGAGGTCTCTTCCAACCTAGAAATTCTGTGAAATTCTGTGAAATAAAGTGGCTGAGTTTAAAATTTTCAGTGACAGAAGGAAAACTGCCACCAAAACTTTAGCCCTGGATATGGGGAGAGCAGGCTTCAGGCTGCTCAGGGAACTAGTCAGCAAGGTCCCCTGGGAAGCTGCTTTTGAAGGCATTGGTGTCCATCAGTGCTGGTCAATCTTTATGCTCTGCCTCCTAAAAGCACAGGATCAGGCAATTCCAAAATACTGGAAATCAAGCAGGCAGGGCAGAAGGCCGGCCTGGCTGACCAGGGATCTTCTACTGGAGCTTAGGCATAAAAAGAAAATGTACAGCTGCTGGAAGCAGGGTCTGGCAACCTGGAAGGCATACAGGGACACTGTTCATGTTTGCAGGAAAAAAAGTCATGTGACCAAAGCCCAATTGGAGTTGAAACTGGCCAAGTCTGTGGGAGACAATATAAAGGCTTTTTTAGATATGTGAACAGAAAAAGGAGAACCAAAGAAAACATGTCTTCTACTTCATGGGGAAGGTCACCTCACAGAAAAGGACATAGGCAAAGCAGAGACGTTTAATACCTTCTTTGCCTCCGTCTTCAACAGTGATGGTGGGCTTCGGGACCCTGGGTGCCCTGAGCTGGAGGACCGTGATGGTGGGAATGACAGACTCCCAACTGACCCTGAATGTGTGCAGGATTTGCTGTTCCACCTGGATCCATACAAGTCCATGGGTCCGGATGGGCTTCATCCCAGGGTGCTTAGAGAGCTGGCCGACATCATCACAGGACCTCTCTCAATTATTTTTAAATGGTCTTGGGAATCTGGAGAGGTCCCAGTAGACTGGAAGATGGCAAATGTTGTACGAATTTTCAAGAAGGGCAAGAAAGAAGACCCTGGCAATTACAGACCTGTCAGTCTCACATCAGTGCCTGGTAAAATGATGGAAAAGATTATCCTTGAAGTTACTGAAGCGCACCTGGGGGGACAATGCAGTCATTGATCCCAGCCAACATGGGTTCACGAGGGGTAGGTCCTGTTTAACAAATTTGATTTCCTTTTATGATAAGATCACCCATCTAGCCGATCAAGGGAAACCAGCTGATGTGATCTTTTTGGACTTCAGCAAAGCTTTTGACATGGTTTCCCATAGGATTCTTGTCCTGGTTTTATCTAGGATAGAGTTGGTTTTCCTCCTAGTAGCTGGTAGAGTGCTATGTTTTGGATTTAGGATGAGAAGAATGTCGATAACACATTGATGTTTTGGTTGTTGCAGAGCAGTGCTTACACTGAGCCAAGGACTTTTTGGCTTCTTGCTCTGTCCTGCTAGCGGGCAGGCTGGGGGTGCAGCAGGAGCTGGGAGGGGACAGACCCAGGACAGCTGACCCAAACTAGCCAAAGGGACATTCCATCCCATCTGATGTCATGCTAAAAAATATATAGGGGTGGCTAGCCGGGGTGGGGGGCCGGCTGCTCGGGGATAGGCTGGGCATCGGTCATCGGGTGGTGAGCAATTGTATTGTGCATCACTTGTTTTGTACATATCATTATTATTATTATTATTATTATTATTATTTTATTTTCTGTCCTAATAAACTGTCTCTATCTCAATCCACAGGCTTCAGTTTTCTTGTTTCTCTCCCCCTTCCCAGAGAGGGAGGGGGGAGGGTGAGCAAACGGCTGTGTGGTGTTTAGCTGCCGGCCGGGTTAAACCACAACAGTCCTTTTTGGTGCCCAACGTGGGTTGCGACAACAATAGATCTGACTGGAGTGTGTTAAAACAAGATTCTGATAAGCATTACATCAGTTTAATAGTTACTAATCACAATGCCAATTTTTGTGATCTCAAGTCTGCTGTGCCTGTTTTCCAAAGTGAGTTATATATTACTTTATTTAGTGTATCTGTTCCCTGTCATGTTGATTATCACTTCTGGGGGTTGGTACAGTGTTATTATTTTGCTGTACTGTGTAACACTGTCTTATGATATGGTAAAATTACTGGCCATGGGACTTATCTGGTATTTGTACTCAGCATTGTCATCAACTCCATACTTTGCCAATCCTACCTCAGAATCTATTAATAATTACACCTTTCATGCTTTTTCTTCAGGGAGCCATTCTGTGGAGGGGTCAGGGGAACATCGTTGAGGGATTTTTTGAAACAGCAAAAATCCCATGGCTTGCTGCAGCTGAGCAAACCAAGCTACCAGGGCAACTATGAGAAGTTCCCATGACAGTGTTCCCACATTGCACAACTGAGGAATTCAGAAAAATATTGTTACCAGCAGCTGGCTTCAAGGACAAGGTCTACGTGACTGCTAATCACAAGGGGGTTGTTTTCTTGCAGGTGGGGGTGTTTTCTTGTAGTTGTTTGTCTGAGTGCTTTTGACCAATAATCTCGTGTGAGACACTATCCACCCCTGTTAAGTTCATTATAAAAGTTAGGCTATTTGGGCAATAAAATGTAGCATGATCTGACTCTGCTGGTGTCTGTCGTGCTTTCGGCCATGCTTCCTGCAACAGAACATGTTTTTTCCCATTTGTTCACTCTCCCTTTCTTCTCCTCCAGGTGAGTTATGGTAGCTTTCCATCACTTTGAGTATCCTTGGGATGTTTAGACCAGCATGTTCTCATTTTTATGTCTCCTGAATGCACTTCAGGTTTTGTCTAAGGTTAAACAAATACTTAAGAGTGTCATTCAGAGATCTGTCCTGAGGCAGGATAGTTGTGAGTGGGAGGATATGGGCAGGCATCTACAGCAATGGGCACCTCCAGTGATTTGGAAATTTACCCCTGAACAACTGCAAAATCCTAAAAAAATGGTAGAGTGCTTGAAAAAGGTGTCATCACCCTGACAGTACCAGATATACAGAAATCACTGCAACATGCTGGGGCTTGGCCTATGCTTACCGAGCTGCACTCAATGCCAATAAAACCCCAGGGACAGACCCGGCAGCCACTTCAACCTCTGAGACAGACCCAGTGGCCACTCCAAGCCCTAAAACGGGCCCCAAGGCTGAGCCAGGGAAAAAACTGTACCAGTGTTGGTTGCACCCATAACCGAGGTGAAAAAATGGTATAGAAAGTCAGGTTGCATAGAACGCAGAGAGTCTTCTGCTAGGTATAGGTATAGAGAAGACGAGTCCGGGCCATCAGAGGAGCAAGAGGATGAAGATGAAGATGTCGAAAAATCAACAGTAATTACCAGAAACCTATACCAGCGTAAGCTACAAGATGTGCAAAAAGATTTTGGTCGCTGCATAGGTGAGCAGCTTTGTCACCTGGCTGCTCCAGTGCTGAGACACCGGAGCCAATTGTGTGGAATTAGAGGGCAGGGAAGCCAGGCGGCTGGGATCCCTTGCTAGGGACGCAGGCATTGACAAAGCAATTGGAGATGGAGCACGATCTTACAGCCTCTGGAGGCGTCTCCTGTTAGCTGTGAGGGAAAGGTATCCCTTCAAGGAAGAACTTGTATGTCTACCAGGCAAGTGGACCACTATGGAGAAGGGAATCCAGTACCTGAGGGAATTAGCCACACGGGAAGTGATTTATGAGGACCTAGACAATGGACATGCATACACAGATCCAGATGAAGTCAAGTGTACACAACCCATGTGGCAGAAGTTTGTACGGAGTGCACCATCATCATATGCCAGCTCATTGGCAATAATGGCCTGGAAAGAAGATGAGGAACCCACAGTGGATGAAGTGGCTAAACAACTCCGGCAGTATGAAGAAAGTCTCTCCTCTTCCTTACAGGCCTGCATCTTGGTGTCATGGTTCCACTCGAGTGGGCAGCCGAGCTCCACCACAGCCGCTCTCTCACTCCCCCTCCTCAAAGAGGAATGGGGAGAAAATATGTAAAAAGGGCTCAAGGGTTGAGATAAGGACGAGAAAATCACGCAATAATTATTGTAACGGGCAAAACAGACTCAGCATATGAAGATAGTAAGATTTATTGCTCATTACTAACAAGCTAGAGAAGTGAGAAACAAAGGAAAGAAACCAAAAGCACCTTCCCCCCCCATCCACCCTCTTCCACCTCCTCCCCCCGAGCGGCATAGGGGAATGGGGGAATGGGGGTTATGGTCAGTCTACAGCACTTCTTCTCTGCCGCTCCTTCTCGGTCACTCTCGTCCCCTGTGCTGTGGGATCCCACCCACGGGATGCAGTCCTTGATGAACTGATCCGGTGTGGGCTTCCCACAGGCAGCAGCTCTTCCAGAACTGCTCCAGATATGGGTCCGTACCACGGGGTCCATCCCTCAGGAGAAAACTGCTCCAACCTGGGTCCCCTACGGGCAGCAGCTCCTGCCAGGTCACCTGCTCCTGCGTGGGCTCCTCTCCATGGGCTACAGGTCCGGCCCGGAATCTGCTCCGGCAGGGGTCTTCCACAGGTAGCAGCCTCCATTGGTGCAGGGCCACCTGCTCCACCGTGGTCTCCTCCACGGGCTGCAGTGTGAAACCCTGCTCCACCGTGGTACTCCATGGGCTGCAGGGGGACATCCTGCTTCACCATGGTCCTCACCACAGGCCGCAGGGGACTTCTGCTCCGGCGCCTGGAGCACCTCTCCCCCTCCTTCTACACTGACCTTGGCACCTGCAAGGCTGTTTCTCACTCCCTTCACTCTCCCAGCTGCTCTGTGGCGCAGCTTTTTTTTCCCTGTCTTAAATATGCTCTCACAGAGGCGCAAAACAACATCACTTATTGGCTCAGCTCTGGTCAGCAGTGGGGCCCTTCCCAAACATGGGGCAGCTTCTAGATCTTTCTCACAGAAACCACCCCTATGGCCCCCTGCTACCAAAACCTTGCCACGTAAACCCACTACACTCGGCTGTGTAGAAACTTTCTGAAGAGTTCCACCAACTTAAAGAGAATTTATCTTCCTCCCCATCTGTACAAACCAGTGTCTCAGCTATCAGGGGTAAGTGTTCATCCATGCAAGGAAGACGATATGGTGGGTACACACCCCATGCCACCCTGTGGTTTTTCCTACGTAACCATGGAGAGGACATGAGAAAATGGGATGGAAAATCTACTGTGACCCTAGAGGCACCGGTACGTGAATTGCAATGAAAAACAATCAGAAAAAAAAAGGGGTTCTCTGAGAAACTTGCTGCTACCACTTCCAACGGGCAGTTCTCCAGACAAAGAAATGAAGATTCTGACCAGGATTAGGGGAGCCCTGCCTCCAGCCAGGGGGAGGAAAGGGACAATCGAGTTTATTGGGCTGGGTGGATTCTATGGCCTGGCACATCAGACGCACAGAAGTATAAGGCTTTAGGAGACACCGGTGCACAGCGTACTGTAATGCCATCGAGCTATAAAGGGCCAGAGCCCATCTGTATTTATGGAGTGACGGGAGGATCTCAGAAGTTAACTGTATTGGAGGCTGAAGTGAGTCTGACTGGGAATGAGTGGGAAAAGCACCGCATTGTGACTGGCCCAGATGCTCCGTGCATCCTTGGCATAGACTGTCTCTAGAAAGAATATTTTAAGGACCCAAAAGGGTTCCGGTGGGCTTTTGGCATAGCTGCCTTAGAGACAGAGGGCATTAAACAGTTGTCTACCTTGCCCAGTCTCTCAGAGGACCCTTCTGTTGTGGGGTTGCTGAGGGTCAAAGAACAGCAAGTGCCAATCGCTAGCACAACTGTGCACTGGCGGCAATATCGCACCAACCGAGACTCCCTGATTCCCAAGCCAAGGAGTGATCAGCAAGACTCATTCACCTTTCAATAGTCCCATATGGCCAGTGCAAAAGTCTAATGGTGAGTGGAGACTAACAGTGGACTATCATGGCCTGAACGAAGTCAAACCACCACTGAGTGCTGCAGTGCCGGACATGCTGGAACTCCAGTAAGAAATGGAATCAAAGACAGACAAGTGGTATGACACAACTGATATCACTAATGCATTTTTCTCCATCCCTCTAGCAGCAGAGTGCGGGCCACAGTTTGCTTTCACTTGGAGGAGTGTCCAATACACCTGGAATCGGCTGCCCCAGGGGTGGAAACACAGCCCTACCATTTGCCATGGACTGATCCAGTCTGCACTAGAGCAGGGGGAAGCTCCTGAACACCTGCAGTACATCGATGACATTATTGTGTGGGGTGACACAGCAGAGGAAGGTTTTGAGAAAGGGAAGAAAATAGTCCAAATCCTTCTGAAAGGCCAGTTTTGCCATAAAGCAAAATAAAGTCAAAGGACCTGAACGAGAGATCCAGTTTTTAGGAATAAAATGGCAAGATGGACGTCGTCAAATCCCAATGGATGCGATCAACAAAATAACAGCTATGTCTCCACCAACTAACAAAAAAGAAACACAAACTTTCCTAGGTGTCATGGGTTTTGGAGAATGCACATTCCAAATTACAGTCTGATTGTAAACCCGCTCTACCAAGTAACCCGTAAGAAGAATGAGTTTGAATGGGGCCCTGAGCAACGACAAGCCTTTGAACAAATTAAGCAGGAAATAGTTCATGCAGTAGCCCTTGGGCCAGTTCGAACAGGACCAGATGTAAAGAATGTGCTCTACACTGCAGCCCAGCCGGGGAGAATGGCCCCACCTGGAGCCTCTGGCAGAAAGAACCTGGGGAAACTCGAGGTCGACCCCTGGGGTTTTGGAGTCGGGGATACAGAGGATCTGAGGCCCGCTACACTCCAACCGAAAAGGAGATATTGGCAGCATATGAGGGAGCTTGTTCTACTTCGGAATTGCTTGGAACTGAAGCACAGCTCCTCGTAGCACCCCGACTGCCAGTACTGGGCTGGATGTTCAAAGGAAGGGTCCCCTCTACACATCATGCAACTGATGCTACGTGGAGCAAGTGGGTTGCACTGATTACTCAGCGGGCTCGAATAGGAAACCCCAGTCGCCCAGGAATATTGGAAGTGATTATGGACTGGCCAGAAGGCAAATACTTTGGGATATCATCAGAGGAGGAGGTGGGTCGTGCTGAAGAAGCCCCGCTTTACAACAAGCTACCAGAGAATGAGAAGAAATATGCCCTGTTCACTGATGGGTCCTGTCTTATTGTGGGGAAGCATCGGAGATGGAAGGCTGCTGTATGGAGTCCTACACCACGAGTTGCAGAAGCTGCTGAGGGAGAAGGTGAATCGAGTCAGTTTGCAGAAGTGAAGGCCATTCAGCTGGCTTTAGATATTGCTGAACGAGATAGGTGGCCAGTTCTCTATCTCTACACTGATTCATGGATGGCAGCAAATGCCCTGTGGGGGTGATTACAGCAATGGAAGCAGAACAACTGGCAGCGCAGGGGCAAACCCATCTGGGCTGCTGCATTGTGGCAAGGTACTGCTGCCCTTGTAGAGAACCTCGTTGTAAAGGTACGCCACGTAGATGCTCATGTGCCCAAGAATCAGGCTACTGAAGAACATCAGAACAACCAGCAGGTGGATCAGGCTGCTAAGATTGAAGTAGCTCAGGTGGACCTGGACTGGCAGCATAAAGGTGAATTATTTATAGCCCGCTGGGCCCATGACACCTCAGGCCAGCAAGGTAGAGATGCAACATACAGGTGGGCTCGCGATTGAGGGGTGGACCTGACCATGGACACTATAGCACAGGTTATTCATGACTGTGAAACATGTGCTGCAATCAAGCAAGCCAAACGGTCAAAGCCTCTGGTACAGAGGACGACGGCTGAAATATAAATATGGAGAGGCCTGGCAGATTGATTACATCACACTCCTTCAAACCTGTAACGGCAAGCGCCACGTACTTACAGTGGTGGAAGCAACCACCGGATGGCTGGAAACATATCCTGTGCCCCATACCACCACCTGGAACACTATCCTGGGCCTTGAAAAGCAAGTCCTATGATGACATGGCGCCCCAGAAAGAATAGAGTCAGACAATGGGACTCATTTCCGAAACAACCTTATAGACACTTGGGCCAAAGAACATGGTATTGAGTGGGTGTATCACATCCCCTATCATGCACCAGCCTCCGGGAAAGTTGAACGATACAATGGACTGTTAAAGACTACGCTGAAAGCAGTGGGTGCCTGGACATTCAAAAATTGGGACACACATTTGGCAAAGGCCACCTCATTAATCAATACTAGGGGATCTGCCAACCAAACTGGACCTGCCCAATCAAACCTGTTATGTGCTGTAGAAGGGGATAAAGTTCCTGTAGTGCATGTAAGAAATATGCTGGGTAAAACAGTCTGGGCTACTCCTGCCTCAGGAAAAGGAAACCCATTAGTGGGATTGCTTTTGCTCAGGGACCTGGATACACTTGGTGGGTAATGCAAAAGAACGGAGAGGTCCGGTGTGTATCTCAAGGGGATTTAATACCGGTTGAGAATAGCCCATGAGTTGAATTGTATTAATTATTATATAGTACTGTATGTCATCATTACTATGATTTATTACTATGATTTCTATGTCGATGTCCTATTAATGGTATCACAGTAACAACCACGCAGATACTGATGAATGAATTTTGATAGAATTGGAAAAGCAAAGCAATGTGATGGAACAAGAACGGGCTTCAATGTGTGACAATCCAACATCACACGCCATCTCTTCTGCCTTGAAAGACTGCGATGACAGATGGAGCCTGAAGTCAGTCATGGACTATGCAAACTCAGTGGACATTCTATATATTATAAATGAAAATGGTGGTCAATTGGAATGTATTGGAACGGGTGTAACCTGAGCATGACATAAATGGTATGGAATAAGGGGTGGCTAGATGTCCTGGTTTTATCTAGGATAGAGTTGATTTTCCTCCTAGTAGCTGGTAGGGTGCTATGTTTTGGATTTAGGATGAGAAGAATGTTGATAACACACTGATGTTTTGGTTGTTGCAGAGCAGTGCTTACACTGAGCCAAGGACTTCTTGCTTTGTCCTGCTAGCGGGCAGGCTGGGGGTGCAGCAGGAGCTGGGAGGGGACAGACCCAGGACAGCTGACCCAAACTAGCCAAATGGGTATTCCATCCCATCTGACGTCATGCTGAACAATATATAGGGGTGGCTAGCCGGGGTGGGGGGCCGGCTGCTCGAGGATAGGCTGGGCATCGGTCATCGGGTGGTGAGCAATTGTATTGTGCATCACTTGTTTTGTACATATCATTATTATTATTATTTTATTTTCTGTCCTAATAAACTGTCTCTATCTCAATCCACAGGCTTCAGTTTTCTTGTTTCTCTCCCCCTTCCCAGAGAGGGAGGGGGGAGGGAGAGCGAACGGCTGTGTGGTGTTTAGCTGCCGGCCAGGTTAAACCGCAACAATCCTACTGGACAAAATGTTCAGCATACATCTAAACAAAACCATCATAGCATGGATGAGAATATGGCTGACAGGCAGGGCTCAAAGGGTTGTGGTAAATGGGGCCACATCAGACTGGCGGACAGTCACCAGTGGGGTCCACAAGGATCATGAAATCCAACTCTTGGCACCACACAGATCCACCCAAAAATTCAGACCATGTGACTAAGTGCACAGTGCCAATGCTTCTTAAAGCATTCTTCAGGCTTGGTGCAGTGACTGCTTCCCTGGGGAGCCTGTTCCAGTGCATGACAACCCTCTCAGTGAAGAATCTCTTCCTGATGTCTAGCCTAAACCTCCCCTACCTCAGCTTGACACCATTCCCATGGGTCCTATCACTGGTGACTAAAGAGAATAGATCAGCGCCTTCCCCTCCACTCCCCCTCGTGAGGAAGCTGTAGATCGCAATGAGGTCCCCACTCAGCCTCCTCTTGTCCAGGCTGAACAGGCCAAGTGACCTCAGCCGCTCCTCATATATCTTCCCCTCTAGGCCCTTCACCATCTTCGTCGCCCTTCTCTGGACACTCTCCAACAGTTTTACGTCCTTTTAGTACTGTGGTGCCCAGAACTGCACACAGTACTCGAGGTGAGGCTGCACCAGCACAGAGTAGAGCGGGACAGTCACCTCCCTCGACTGACTAGTAATGCCATGCTTGATGCACCCCAGGATACGGTTGGCCCTCCTGGCTTCCAGGGCACACTATTGGCTCATATTCAACTTGCTGTCAACCACAACCCCCAGATCCCTCTCTGCGGGGCTGCTCTCCAGTGTCTCGTTGCCCAGTCTGTACGTATAGCCAGGGTTGCCCGGTCCCAGGTGCAGGACCTGGCACTTGCTTTTGTTAAACTTCATGTGGTTGGTGATCACCCAGCTCTCCAATCTGTCCAGATCTCTCTGCAAGGCCTTTCCACCCTCATCCGAGTCCACAACTCCTCCAAGTTTAGAGTCATCGGCAAATTTGCTCAAAACACCTTCTAGTCCTATATCCAAATCATTTATAAAAATATTGCAGAGGATTGGCCCTAAAATGGACCCTTGAGGGACCCCACTAGTGACCATCTGCCAGCCAGATGTGGCCCCATTAATCACAACCCCTTAAGCCCTGCCCGTCAGCCAATTGCTCACCCATCGTATGATGTTTTTGTTAAGTTGTATGTAAGATCCTATGGGAAACCATGTCAAAAGCTTTACTGAAATCCAAAAAGATCACATCAGCTGGTTTCCCTTGATCGACTAGATGGGTGATCTTATAATAAAAGGAAATCAAATTTGTTAGGCAGGACCTACCCCTCATGAACCCATGTTGGCTGGGACCAATTATATTGGACCAAAAGATTATATTTAGGATCGTGCTGATGAGTGTCCAGAGGTAGAAAATCTCTCTACCCAGTGCTGGAATTTTCGCTATGCATGTAATAATAATACCAGTGCTGCTTTACAGATACATGGCTCACACAAAACACATGAATGTTTCATTAGCTTTCACTTGACAACTAGTTTGAACACAGTTTCTCAAGAGATGAGCCCTCACTAAGCCATGCAGATAAAAAGGTGGACAGGAGATGCTAAGGGTCTCCCCTCACTCATTGTACGGCCCATCTCATGGGGTAGACTGTGGGAAAAAGTAGTTGCTTTGAATAATACAAATGGCTTTTTGTACATCAAAGAGAGAGATTAAAGACTGTAGTGATGTTCTGGCTCCTCTGATGTCAGTGGCAAATTTTCCATGGGCTTCACAGGAGGTAAGATTTCAACCCCAGGCTTCAACTTGTTATAGCTAAACAGGGAGTGTGACCCACTGTCTGTCACACACGCATCTTTCTGGTTTGGATGATGGGCTTAGAGTTGTTGAATAGTACAGATTTATGAGAAACTTCTGTTCAGGTCAAATCCAATGATATTTTTCCCTATTTTTTTGATTAAAGGAAAAAAAAAGAACTGTTTTAGGTTAAGTCAAGACAGAATATTTTAGTCAACCCAAAACGAGGTGTTTATTTAAGAATTTATTTAATCCTTGTGAAATCTCTAGGGCTTTGTTAAGAAATAGTTTTAAAACTGTTTTTAAAATGAAAAAAATGTGTTTTTTTTTTCAAAATGTTTATTTGTTTGTTTGTTTTCTTTGTCTGTATGTGTAGTGCAACTTTGCCTGACAGTTTCAGTCCCTTCAGTAATTTTTTTTCAATCAAATATATCTGTCCTGGCTATATATCTGATTTATTTCCAAGTAGCAAATGTTCATTTTTTTAGGTCTAGAAGATGAAACTTCATTCTCGTGGCTGCTTTAGTGAGGATAACCCGACCGAAAACCCCGGGACAAACGGACACAACGACCAGCGTTCTGTGCCGTAAGCCAATTTATTGCTGCGTGACAGTATCTTATATAGTGTCAAAGCATCCCACCCAGGAACCCAGGACCCCACCCACTGTTCTCGCAGGCACCCCCAAACCCCTCCCTTCGTGCGCGCAGGCACAACCCAGAATAATCCCACATCTCCCCCCTCTTTATGCAGTAATGTACCCCCTTTAACCCGTTACGCTAAGTGTGATTCAATCATAACTACTTAGGGATGAGTATCCGTCCCAGGGACAGGTGGTGACAATGGGAACTCCTCATGATTTTTGGTGAGAATGGTCAGCAGGCTGTGTTTCATTATACTGCTTTTAGCTATTTTTGCTTTTATACATGCATATACTAGCCCTATCACAATGAATACTATTACTAGTAGCAATATTGTTTGCAAAAGCGATTTAAGCCATCCTTCTAGGTGAAGGCCTAGCCCCTCGAGAGTTGCCCCCAGCCAATTCTGTTCTGCGTCACGCTGCTCTTCTTTTATTTTGTCTTCCGCGCAATCGCGCCCCCGGCAGAACGGCTTCTTTTCTGTCCTCCGTCGCATGCGTGGTGCCGTCCGATGACAAGTGTGTTTCATGTGTCAGATTGATACCTGCCTGCACAGTGGCATTGATACAGATGGTAGTCATCTTCCTTCCCGGGCAAGCAGCAGGTGGGAACAGCCCACGAGGTATCCCGTTGGGTACTGGCTCAGCAGACCATAGGTTGTAAGCATATGGCGTTGGAAACAGCGGAGCGGTCTGGTAGCCCACAGCATACTCCTGCCAGTAGCCCCCGTACACTGCAGGGCACAAGGCGAGGACAAGCAGGAGTCGCTTCGTTCGAGCCCACTCTATAGCGAGGGCAAGGAGTTCATCCCATTGTGGAAACGCAACATGGGGCACAGACACGTAGCCAAAAAGCAGTAGGCGCTGCAGCTGGCCCTGATGTAGAATAATAATAGCTCCCTGTACCAATTGTTTTCTGGCCCGAGACTGGACAGTGGACTTGTCCACCCCTGCTCGATGGGGGTTGGGACCCATGCTTGCGGCCGAGACGGCGGGTCCCTTTTCGTCCCGGCGTTGGCGTTTCCCGACTGCCCCCCCCTTTTTTCCTCTTTCACTTCCCCTTTGCGTTGTGAGCACTCCCGAGTGCAGTGGCCAGACCGCCCACACACCCAACAATGAACACGGCTGTCTTCGACCACAGGTTCCCTTTTCTTGGGACATTCACGAGCTACGTGACCACGCTGTCCGCAGCGAAAACAACCACCAGGATACATCTGGAGGGCAAACGCCTGGAGGGCAGACGTGACTCCCATCATCTGCTCACTGAGGGCAGCAGCAAGAGGTTGCATTTCCTGAGCCTTGCCAAATGCACAGCCACGAGCGATAAGCTCGCCCGCGCTTGCTGAAGCTGGAAGTGCTGCAAGAGCGGCCTTGAATTCAGGCAGAGCTCCCGTTCTTAAGCATTCCCTCAAAACAACATCTTGCACTTCTGGTGGTAAATTACTGCTTGCCACAGCTGTCTGCACCCTGTCTGCAAAGTGCCCAAAATGTTCCTCAGGTTTTTGCTGAATATGCAGACAACTGGGAGTCGGGCTGACTACAGCATTCATCCGCTCTAATGCTCTGCGGCTCAAATTGGCGGCGGCAATAAGCACAGGTTGCGGCAGCAATAATTGTTCCTGCGGAGTATTCCACCACCCTCGTCCCAACAACGCTTCCCCAGGCAAACCATGTAAAGGATCCTGGGGGTTCGCCCATGCACGAGCCATTAAGGCTTCGCCTTCCTCTTCCAGCAAAGACTCAAATATGGGTACCTGCGCTGCCGTCAG
The DNA here is from genome assembly GCF_964035555.1 of Netta rufina. Taxonomy (NCBI): domain Eukaryota; kingdom Metazoa; phylum Chordata; class Aves; order Anseriformes; family Anatidae; genus Netta; species Netta rufina. Next base: position 9,875,091 of record NC_140139.1, read on the forward strand.
GCAGGCTCGGGCAACCTGCCGCCAGTCAAACATCAGGGGCCCTTGCAAAGCCACCGCATCCAACAAAACCTGTGTCTGTGGGCTAGAGAATCCACCCTCCTGTACAGCCTTTTTTAACTGTAGCAGCATCTTATAGTCTACCGGCTGCCACTGATGTCCCTGAGACCCCGCGAAAACAGGAAAGCACCCTATCCGCACAGGACTTGGTGTTATTTCACAACCCGAGAGAAGACATTCTCGTGCACTGATAATCCATTTTTCCCTTGCCTTCTGCACCTCCTCACGGATGTGCATCAGCTGTCGCGAAGTAGCCTGTCTAGAATCCCAAAACTCCTCATCTGTTGAACTCTCACTATCTGCTCGTTCTCTGTCTTGGGGCGCAGCACCCGACGGAACGGGAACGCGACACACGGACGATGGTAGGGGCTTCTCCGAAAAAGACTCCACCCGCGCTTGCCCCCCCTCCCACTTTCCAGGGTCAAACGCCGGAGGGGCATACAGCGGCGGCCGGAGGGAGCCCAAAAACGCCGGCGCCTGCCCGGATGCCACCCCTACCCCTTCAGGACCCCCGACAGGGAATAGGATAAGGGAGCCCTTCTTATTTACCCCCCAAAAGGACCCGTCTGATGAAGTATGTACCGCGTTCCCTTCTGCCGGGGGAGCACTAGGCACTGCTATTTTTTCATGATCTAACCAAACTCGCAGGGGGGCCACAAGGGGGTTCCCACCTTCTTCTTTCTCCTGCTCCACATTATTTTCATCTCCCGATCGAGCCTCCTCCTTCACCTGCCCTGACCCCTCCTTTAGATTGTTATTTACTGGCAGCTCCATAGGAGCCCGCTTATCCTCACCATCCCCATCAGACAAAAGCGTGCGGTGCACAGCAGCCCACAGGCATGTCACATTGGCTACCTTTTCCAAAACCGCTCGCACCGACCCATACGTCGGAAATAAAGTCAGCACCTCTGTTCCCGATGCAGGCGCTATCAAATAAATCCCGTCCCACCGTTTCTAAAACGGTCTGTCTCAAGCAATGGACAGGAGACTCTGCCAGATTCCGGCGTGTCACCCAGAACAAGAGGGACTGTACGTCCTTCTTTCGTAGTGTTATCCCTACTTCCTTGGCCAAGGATTTAACAGTACTCATCACCTCATCGACTCCAGGCCCCATGGCCACCCGCGTACCTAGCACGTACGCACCACGCCTAACTCGCGCCGCGCCTAACTCGCGCCAACCGGTTTCACGTTGAGAATTGTATCACGTCGGGGTCACCAAATGTCAGATAACCCGACCGAAAACCCCGGGACAAACGGACACAACGACCAGCGTTCTGTGCCGTAAGCCAGTTTATTGCTGCATGACAGTATCTTATATAGTGTCAAAGCGTCCCACCCAGGAACCCAGGACCCCACCCACTGTGCTCGCAGGCACCCCCAAACACCTCCCTTCATGCACACAGGCACAACCCAGAATAATCCCACACTTTAGCAAGAGGAAGGCTTTAAAAAGGTAGTTGGTTCCAGGAGGGTTAAAGGTGGGAATTACCTTTCTTTATTAGATCTCAAAGGAGTGTATAAGAATTTCCAGTAACAAAGAGATTGTCAGATTACTTGGCTTTTAAGAAATGGATTTGCAATTCTATAACAATACACATTTATTTTAAGTTCTTTGTCCTTGGCATATATCTTCATCTTACCTCATTTGCAGACATCTGTGGGTTTCTATTGTTCAGTTACATATTGACCCTTGGAAAAGGTTGGTGTTTTAGTCAAACATAAAGCATGCAGAGCCTGAGTGCAGTGACATTATCAGCACTGTTGTCTGAAGCCACACAAGTAAAGGGCTCTTCCCCTAGAGGAACAGATGTGGTTTACTGGGGTAAAGGTGATGCATGTCTGTGCATCTGCAGATGCTGCATCTCCATCAGAGAGTGTGGTTGTGTTGAAGAAAGACACAGAATGGACAGAGATGTCACTGTGAACCTCCAAATTACATCCTAGGCTACTGGAGAGGGGAGGAGAACCAAGGGTAACTTTATGCTTCTGCACAAAAGACACTGTCCTTTGGTGTAACATCCTTTGGTGTTCTCTCCTGGAGAACAGGAGAGGTGCCTGAAGACTGGAGGATAGCCAATGTCACTCCGGTCTTCAAGAAGGGCAAGAAGGAGGATCCGGGAAACTACAGGCCAGTCAGTCTCACCTCTGTCCCTGGAAAGGTGTTGGAGCAGCTTGTTCTGGAGGCCATCTCCCAGTGATTGGAAGAGAAGAAGGTTATGAGGAGTAGTCAGCATGGATTCACCAACGGGAAGTCGTGCTCGACCAACCTCATTGCCTTCTATGATGGCATCACCAGCTGGGTAGATGAGGAGAGAGCAGTGGATGTCATCTACCTTGACTTTAGCAAGGCTTTTGATACTGCCTCCCACGACATCCTGCTACCAAAGCTGAGAAAGGGTGGGATAGAGGAGTGGACAGTAAGGTGGGTTGAGAACTGGCCGACTGGCCGAGCTCAGAGGGTGGTGATCGGTGACGCAGAGTCCGGCTGTGACTAGTGGTGTTCCCCAGGGGTCGGTGTTGGGTCCGGTCTTGTTCAACATCTTCATCGATGACCTTGATGAGGGAATAGTGTCTGCCCTCAGCAAGTACACTGATGACACAAAGCTGGGAGGAGTGGCTGACATGCCAGAAGGCTGTGCTGCCATTCAGCGAGACCTGGACCGGCTGGAAAAATGGGTAGGAAGAAACCAAATGAGGTTTAACAAGAGCAAGTGTAGAGTCCTGCACCTGGGAAGGAACAACTGTGCGTATCAGTACAGGCTGGGGAACGACCTGCTGGAGAGGAGCTCTGAGGAGAAGGACCTGGGGGTCCTGGTGGATGACAGGTTGACCATGAGCCATCACTGTGCCCTCATGGCCAAGATGGCCAATGGGATCCTGGTGTGCATTAAAAGGAGCATGGCCAGCAGGTCAAGGGAGGTGATCCTCCCCCTCTACTCTGCCCTGGTCAGGCCTCACCTGGAGTACTGTGTCCAGTTCTGGGCTCCCGGGTACAAAAAAGACAGGGATCTCCTGGAAAGAGTCCAGCGGAGGGCCACGAAGATGATACGGGGCCTGGAGCATCATCCCTATGAAGAAAGGTTGAAAGACCTTGGTTTGTTCAGCCTGGAGAAAAGAAGACTGAGAGGGGATCTTATCAATGTTTACAAATATTTTAAGTGTGGGAGACAGAGGAATTTGGCCAACCTCTTTTCAGTGGTTTGTGGAGACAGGACAAGGAGTAGTGGTCACAAGATAGAGGAAGTTCTGCACCAACATGCAAAAGAACTTCTTCACAGTGAGGGTGATGGAGCACTGGAACAGGCTGCCCAGGGAGGTTGTGGAGTCTCCTTCTCTGGAGATATTCAAGGCCCGTCTGGCCGCCTACCTGGGCAGCCTGCTCTAAGGAACCTGCTTTGGCAGGGCGTTGGACCTGATGATCTTTCGAGGTCCCTTCCAACCCCTTCAATTCTGTGATTCTGTGGTTCTGTAAGACAGGGAAGACATTAGAGGAGCACAGATGCTACTTCCAAGTCAGAAGTGACTTCTGTAGCTAGAGGATGCTTTAAGAGAAAGTGTAAATCATTTCTTCAAGAGCAGCCCAGTCCTGTTTCATATCAAAAAAGAAAATAAGTGATACTCTCTGCAAGCAAGCACAAAGTTAGACATTGCCCTTCAAACCCCAGTGATTTCATCTAGTCACAGCACTCTAAAATGCAGCAGAACTAAGGCACAGCTCACCCTGCTTTGTAGGTGGCACATTGTACACGTGATGGCACTGATGGATTCAGCTTCTTAGGGGCCATATTAACTGGCATTGGAGTGGCACTGGGGGCCGTCAGGAGCCCCAGCTACCAGCTCAAAGGATTTAATTTTATTGTAAATGCTGTGTGTGTTGGTGATGGATAAGCACGTCTCTGCAGCCTGACTGCTGGGATGTATGAGGCAAGCGATCCTCTTAATTCACCACCAAGAGGATCTCTTGCGCTAAACAGCCTCTCTTAAATCAAAGCATTCGGTCCCACTGAAGGTGGGAATTGAGAGGGGAGAGCTTGAAAAAAAACACAAACTAACAACAAAGACGATAAAAAAATCAATAGTGCTTCCCTATAAAATAAATTAAGATTTGTGGAATTCACTTCCAATTGACGTCAGACATGCCAATTCAACAAATTCATTTAAAGCCAAATTGAGAACTTGTCCTGCAGTCTTTTGCTGGACTGTAGCACAGCTCACTCATGGGGGCTTTGTTCGCTATTGTACTTTGAAGCATCATGCTGTGAGTGCCATGAACAGCAGCTTCAGCTCTCACCTTGTGCCGTAGTGGTGAGTGCATGGTGCTGTGTCCTCCCTTGCACAGATGGCTGCTGCAGTACTATGAGGCAGGGAAACACAGGTATGCTCCTGCTGACCTCGCTTGGCTTCTCTCCACACCTGAAGTCCATCACTGATCAATGTCCTGCACTCCTTGGAGGGAGTAGATGGTGGCCACAGTGGTTTCTGTCCAAAAGGAGCTCCAGAGGAGAAGTTTTCTGTGCTCATTGAAGGGGTCTATAAGCCCTGACCTTTGGCTGCTTACCAAAGAGGGATGTAAAACTGCCACCTCAGTCACTGGTTTTATTTTATCAGTACCCCTGAATATTACTGTCTTTTGGGGAAGGGACATACCTGAGTAGATGCAGGGTCCCATCAATCCCAAAACACATACCAGGTATCTGCATGTCATGTCTTCCAAAGTAAAGTCACCAATTGGCTTAGGATCTGTGAACATGAGCTTCTGTTGCTCTGCACAGGACAAAGTGTATGTGAAGGTAAACAAATCACCATGCTCACACTTAATGTAGGACTGACTTAAATATTTGCAATATATACATTTTTTATCAACAATTTAAAGATAAAATCAATTGTTTTGCAAATTTCATCCCATCACTTTTAGCAAAAATTTCATTAATGGATATTAAAGCTAGGGTTATCCACAAGAAATACACCTAAAAGAAAATTTCCAACCTCCTTCAATGCTCCCTCTAGTGCACAAGTCACACTGCTTATTAGGTCACAAACATTTTGCACACAGATTTGTAGTTTCAGCCTCTTTTCATAAGACCAGATCTTCTCCAGTAGCACCTCAGAGGTGTGTGTCACCCTTCGACACTGAACCACCAATCCTTACTTCTGTTTTTATAGCATTCGTATTAGAGATTTTTCTGCCAGTTCATTAAATATGTCGAGGCTTCCAGTTCCAGTCTTGCTCTCTTTATACATGAAAACAGATGTTATTAATTGCTAGACTGAAAGGGAAGAGCAAATTTCTTTGTTCTTTGAATGCATCTGTCAGTTGCCATAAGAAACAAAGGTCCAGGATTAGCACTTGTGCCATATGAACGCTGTCTCAGAGAAGCATCATTGTACCACATGTTGTGCACTGTCCACAGCAGTGGACATTGTGGTTTTGGGATATTGGATATTGTGTTTTTTATGGACAGCTCTCGGGATCTGCTAACCCCCTCATATACTACATTTTATTGGAAAGAGGAAAAAAATGCTGCCAATGTCAAGGTGACCCTGCCCATATCCCTACCCCTCCTAAGGGATGGAGCAGAGAGACCATGCAATGGCACAGTGTAGACTCCCTGGAGGCAAAACAGGGTGAAAGAGAGCAGAAGGATGTGCTACCACTACAAGAAGGCTACACACAGAGTCAGACAGCAAAAGTCAAAGCTCAAAGCCACTGTGTGGATACTGGTAGCAGCATGTGATTATTGTGGTTTGGTATCAGGTGCACTCATACTCATGGTATTAATGCAGTGCTGGTATATGACCCATCATTATACAGCTAATGACCCTGCTGCAGAAGAGGATTTGTTCTCTGCAAAGTGAGGAAAGGAAAGGAAGAGAAGGTAAATTCCTCTCTCTCTCTCTCTTTTTTTTTTTTTAATTTTCACATGTAGGAATAGAGAGTTTTATTAAAGTTTTCCTTGTGGTCCTGATGGGAAGATGCTGAAGAAAGAGGACAGATAAATTTACAGTGTCTCCAGCTGCACTTTGCACTTTTCTGGAAGATTTTCAAATGGTGAGCATCTTTGCAAGAACCCCAGAAACTGTAACTATTGTTGCCAAAATGGGACTCAAAATTAGAAAAGATAAGGGGCTGGCTTTCACCTTATGAACATACTTTTCTGTCTAAGGAGGGAGAGGTTCAGAGGGGTTTCAGTTCTCAGGTTATGCCTATATTAATAAAGAAAACAAGACTCAGGCACCAGCCTGAGATCATCTGGACTGAGAGTTGTCCCAAAGCAGCAAATCTCTTCCTAACCATGGACTACTGCCCCCTGAGTACAGTGCACAGAAGAGCACCAAAGCTATTGGACTTGGAGAGGAGTCCTGTGGTGGTTTTACCGTGCTGGGCAGCTAAACCCCACAACCGCTCTCTCACTCCCCCTCCTTTAGATGAGGGGGAGAAGTAAAGCAAAGAACAACTCACGGGTTGAGATAAGGATAATTTAATTAAAGGGAAATAATTATAATAATTAAATAAAGACTACCATGAACTAAACAATTTAACTAAGGGGAAATAAAAAGGGAAAGGGGAAAAGGGAGGGGAAAAGGGAAAATAAAAAGAAGGGAGGAAAACAAACAAACAAAATAAATGAAGGCTATATGGAAGTGCAGAGGAAAGAAATTACTCTCTACTTCCCACAAATGAGCGATGATTGACCACGTCCTTGAAGCAAGGCCTCAACGCACGCAGCCAGTGTTCGAGAGGAGGACCGACGTTTTCCCAACGAGAGCCCACCCCTCTCCTCTTCTTCCTGTTTCCACCTTTTATTGCTGAGTGTGACATCACATGGTATGGAATATCCCTTTGATTGGTTTAGGTCAGCTGCCCTAGTGATGTTTCTCTCCTCACTTTTTGCCCACCCCCTAGGAGGGTTAGAGAAAGGCCCAATGCTGTGCCACTGCTGCTCAGCAGTAGACACAACACTGGTGTGATAACACTGCTGTTCCAGCTACAAGTACAGAGTACGGCACTGTATGGGCTGCTGCCGGGAAAGTTAACATTCCAGTCAGACCCAGTACAAGTCTGCAGACCGCAGACCTTTATGGGAACCATACAGGGTTGAGATTTTTTTAAGGTCCATCTGAATGGGTATCTCCTAGAAACCCCCATCTTTCAACACACACCTCTCCAGGGCCATTGAAATGCAGAGATGGAGGAATTAGTAGGGAAGAAGGAGACACCTTAAAGCTGCTGTTTGGTATCCTGAATCCACGTGAAAAGTCTCCCCTAGTCTTTGAGGCAAACAGCAAAACCACCCTCTTCAGGATATCCACTGTAGGATGTTAGGTATTTAACCAGATGCAAATGGATGTGGCTTTGGGTATAAAAGTCACTGAAACTACAAAGAGGAGGCTTGGGGGCAAATGACCACCTTAGTAACAGGTAAAATCTCTGCCATGTCTACAAGAGAGTTAACTTTGGCTCATGTGGCTTAGTCATTTCATTGTTGAGAGCAAATCTCATTTTGACCTTCTGAAATTGAATATTCACTTTAGCCTAGATTTGCAAAGCTATTTGTTAATGCACACATACAGAGCTGTTTTCTCCAGGGTTTTAAAGAAAAAAACTAATTTCAATGTAGAATTCACAGGATCAAATTGAAATTTATTTTGAGAAGAATTAACATTACTGGTTTTCAGGCTCGGACAATCACTTCCATGGCAGATTGTAATTACACCTTTTTGTGCATCATCTGCGTGCATGGTATGGAAAGAAATGTAAGATAATGCTGTTTCTTTCAGGTACAGAGAGAACCTTTGTACTGTCCTTCCCTGGAAATCCCACACACTGAAATGAAAAAGGAATTTATTTCATTCAGTTTGTCAGTATGAGCTAAAGCATTAATTGCATAAAGACACTTGTCTTACCCAAAGTTTTGTTTGATTTTTTATTACAACTGTCTGCTAGGTGTCTGCATAGCCTTTTTTGCTTTTCCTTGCATCAATTTTCACTGCCATAAAAATCTTGCTTCTGTTAAACAGCAAACATTAAAATATCACAAGACACTTGTATCAAGATTTTACAAACTGCAGGATGCTCCCAGTAATCAAAAGGTGTTTTTTTTTTTTTTGGTCAAAGAACACTGGTTATAGTGGGAGAAAACAGATTGTCAGTGAACCATATTGTCATCCATGGCACTGCTCAGATAAACTCCAGCATTCTGTCAGCACAGAAAATTTGACCCATTAGCCATTGGAAAGAAGGAAATGCGTGTAGGTATTGGGTGGATCTTGGGAACAGAAAAAAAAATGCAAGACTGAGTGTACAAGTGTCTTATTTACAAGACCTTATTTTAATATTAGCACAAAGGGTCAAAAAGTCAACAAGAGTTAATTCTTCCTTCCAACAAATTAAATCTTAAGAGCTGTCATTTTTGTCAAGTGACAGAGAATCAGAATCATTGTAGAAATGAATTCTGGTCCTTCAGCTTCTGCAGATGCTGAACATCAAAAATGAAAACAAACAAACAAAAAGAGCCTGATCCTGGGACAGCTCAAGTGAGTTACCAAGGTGTGGAAAAGAGATATAGTTATAGCTTCAAACCAGCTTCCACTGAATTCAACAGAAAAAAATGCTCAAAGTGGGCTTCCTATCTCCTAAAGAAAGTCTTTCACAAGATGGCAATGGTGCCTAACACTGTTTCCCTTTCCTATAGCACCTTTAGAGAGTAGCCTGTAATTCACGATGAAAAGCAACAACAATATTGCTTTACATAAGAAGATAAGAACTTTAATTTACAGCAAATAAACTCAGATGTCTTGAGCAATTTGTGTAGTGATTTTTTTGACAGTGCAATATTGTATATAATAACAATTACCAATGACCTCTATTAGGTTGTCCAGTCTCATTAAGGCCAATGCATTTGGTACCTGCCACTGCCAATTTGCCTCAACAGAGGTTTTATTCAGTGGATATGATAGAGCTGTAAAGCAATCTTTTTTCATTTAAATAGTTTAATTGAGGAATGCTATCAGATGTTTCAAAATTTAATGTACACAACAATTTCCTTCCCTTATCTCTTTTCAGAGTTTAGTTTGGAGAAAATGACATCTGATTCTTATAGAAAGAAAGCAATTAAATTTTGGAGCCTGCCTGCCCGTATTGCATATGTTTTTAAACATAAAAAGAAATTCTTAATATGTAATTGTCAGGTAATAAAAAGGAAAATATTTTACTTTGCATTTATGAAGTAATTTTTCAAAAGCATAAGGGAATTGCATGTTAATGCTTTTTGTTTATTACCACACTCCTAATGCTGCACTGTTTTCACAAGTTTAGATTAAAAAAAACAACCAAACAAACAAACAAAAAAACACTGATCTGATGCTCATATATTAGTATGATAATATCCTATAAAGTAATTAGGACAGGCAAAAATGGAGAGGTTCTGGTAAGCCTATGCCTGCTGCCAGGGATCATCAGAAATCCACTGGGAGTTTCTCCACCGACTTCTATTGGTCCCAGCTCTTAACTTAATCTTCTGAGAAACTTCAGTCCTAGCCCATCCACCTCTTAATCTGTTTTCTCCACTTTTCTCTCACTTTGCCTGAAGTACAAGCCTTGCAGACCAATGCAATGCCTTGAAATTTTTCTCTCCTTTGCGGAGGGGTAGGGCAGCTCTCTGCCTGTGTCTCTACACAGAGATGAGGACCCCAGTAAGGCTCCTCTCCTCTGGCCATGGAGTATTTCTACCCCTAACTTCGATTGGATTGATTTGGTCCAATATGCTGTAATAAATTATCTAAAAGTTCTCAAATGGCTGATTATAGAAAAAAAGAAAAAAGGCTTTTTTCAGGAATTCATCTCAATGCTCCTACACTGCAGCACCAGGAACTTAGACGTGTGAGTAAAACACTGTGGAGCTTTCCTTACATTTGTTGGTTGTGCTTTTATTTTGTAGATCTGATCTCATTTCTTTGAAATGCTCTTGATACACTTATTCTGCACAAAGCCAGTAAATACCACCTGGCTGTCTTTAAGTAAATTGCATGTGGATAACCATTTATTTAAATACTCACCTATATTTATTTTAAGTTATTCTTGCCTCATAAAAACAAATGCTTGAAGATAAGCCCATTTAGTAAAAACTGACTGAACTTCATCAAGGAATGGTAAATCTTCCTTCTTCTCCTTCCATAGCATCTTGTTTGTAACAAATCCATCCTTAAATAGCTGTTAAATTTTCTGGACAACCTCAGCTAGAAAAACAAAACAAAACAAAAATGAAACAGAAAACACCAAAGCAAGTATTAAAAATACTAAAACATTGTTTCATTTATCTTTTGTTTTGGAAGTTGTTTTCAATGTTTCCAATTGAGTTTAGTTTTAGGGGACGGGGAAAGGGAAAGGGAAAGGGAAAGGGAAAGGGAAAGGGAAAGGGAAAGGGAAAGGGAAAGGGAAAGGGAAAGGGAAAGGGAAAGGGAAAGGGAAAGGGAAAGGGAAAGGGAAAGGAAGTGCCTTTGAAAAGAGAGCACTTCATGCACAGAGTGGGGACCTGAACTGGCAGTGTTAAAAATAAAATAGCCTATTTTCCATAGAGCTATAAGCTACTCCTCTGTCCCTGCTCTTCCCTGTAGGTCAGCATTTGTTTATCACTAGTGTCACAATACTATAAAAACCCTGCAGAATACTCTGCAGGTCTATATTTGGAACCACACATGCAAATACTACTTCTTTTCCCAAAGCCATATCAGGAAAAAGCAGAACTGGGTGGGTAGTGGTGGGGCTGGGAAGTCCCAAGTGCACTAACCAGGTGCCCATGCCATCCTGAGACTCCCCTTACAGAGGAGGACTGAAAGGGTCTCCACTGAAAAGACTATCAAAGCCCTGAAGCAGGTTGTCCAGAGAGCTGAAGGATCTCCCCCACTGTTTAACAAATACCTCACAGGCATGGCTTGGGTCTAGCTCATCTCACCTTAGGTCAAGAGCATGCATTAAGTGACTTTCAAGGGTCCCTTCCAGCCTTGTTTGCTGCACTTCTGTCGTGGTTCCGCTCGAGTGGGCAGCCGAGCTCCACCACAGCCGCTCTCTCACTCCCCCTCCTCAAAGAGGAATAGGGAGAAAATATGTGAAAAGGGCTCAAGGATTGAGATAAGGACGAGAAAATCACGCAATAATTATTGTAACGGGCAAAACAGACTCGGCATAAGGAGATAGTAAGATTTATTGCCTACAACTAACAAGCGAGAGAAGTGAGGAAACAAAGAAAAAAAAACCAAAAGCACCTTCCCCCCATCCACCCTCTTCCACCTCCTCCCCCCGAGCGGCGCAGGGGAACGGGGGAATGGGGGTTATGGTCAGTCTACAGCACTTCTTCTCTGCCGCTCCTTCTCGGTCACTCTCGTCCCCTGTGCTGTGGGGTCCCACCCACGGGATGCAGTCCTTGATGAACTGATCCGGCGTGGGCTTCCCACAGGCAGCAGCTCTTCCAGAACTGCTCCAGATATGGGTCCGTACCACGGGGTCCATCCCTCAGGAGAAAACTGCTCCAACCTGGCTCCCCTACGGGCAGCAGCTCCTGCCAGATCACCTGCTCCTGCGTGGGCTCCTCTCCACGGGCTACAGGTCCGGCCCAGAATCTGCTCCGGCAGGGGTCTTCCACAGGCGGCAGCCTCCATCGGTGCAGGGCCACCTGCTCCACCGTGGTCTCCTCCACGGGCTGCAGCGTGGAACCCTGCTCCACCGTGGTACTCCATGGGCTGCAGGGGGACATCCTGCTTCACCATGGTCCTCACCACAGGCCGCAGGGGACTTCTGCTCCGGCGCCTGGAGCACCTCTCCCCCTCCTTCTACACTGACCTTGGCGCAAGGCTGTTCCTCGCTCCTCTCACTCTCCCGGCTGCTGTGTGGCGCAGCGTTTTTTCCCTGTCTTAAATATGCTCTCACAGAGGCGAAAAACAACATCGCTTATTGGCTCGGATCTGGAAAACAATGGGGCCCTTCCCAAACATGGGGCAGCTTCTAGATCTTTCTCACAGAAACCACCCCTATGGCTCCCTGCTACCAAAACCTTGCCACGTAAACCCACTACAACTTCCATAGCTTCAAGCAGGAGAGACAAGACGGCAGCCAGAGGAGGTATCAAGCTGGGCAGAGACACAGCCAGCAGCATCAGACGGGCACAATGGCTGTTTATTATAGACATACTGGTACCTCCTGACTTAGTGCCACTTAGCATGAGATTAATGCCATGTGAATGCAGCTCATGTCCCCAGCTGGGATTTTCTACAACCTACTGATGATGCTTTGCTGACAGCAAGAGCAACAAGCTTTCAGTTTACTGTTGGAAGTCAAGGTAAAGTGATTTCAAGTAGAAGAGGATCACGTAGGTCTCAATCCGATGCAGGCAGGCTGTGTAACACTGGCAACGTGAGGAGCAGAGTAATTTATTCATTTCTTAGCTGCATAGTTTGGGATTTCATTTTCCCTCTCTGTTTTTACAGTCTTCCTTGTCACTTTTACCATTCTGAGGGTAGTACAAAATGCATGAGGGTTCTTTAGTTCCTTTGCTTTCATCTGGCAGTTGTTTGCTCCAAACACCCCAGTAATTAGTAGTAATGAACTAGAGTAGGAGGGAGCAAGGAAAGATGGAAAGCAGATATTCAGCCAACCAGTTCCTTCACTCCATGGCATTTGCTCCTGTGTCACACAGCTGCATTTCAAAACCCAGCATGTATTTACATGCCTCTAAGAAGAAGGGCATGTGTTTGTTGCCCTGTTCAAAACTGAGCACATATTTACATGCTTTGCTGAATTGGGGCCATATGCCCTTCTTTTTCCTTGACACTGCAGGAAACCCTTTGTTTCTGCTGGTCAAATAAAACAAAAGAAAATAACTAAAAGGAGTCCAGAGAAAGAAAATGTATTTATTAAATGGTTCTACAAATAAAAGAGTAGGAAGATATAGGAGGCTCTGATCTCTGAGGGGTGATGGCAAAGTGCTACTGATAAAGTAGCTACAATTCAGATCAATAGCAAACAAGACAGGCAGGTGAATTTCCCCTTTGATCTTCATTCCCTGTGCAGCCCAAGTCAGTCTGCCCGTGCCACACAAATTACTGCTTTGTGCAGGGGAAAAGCAGTTTGCTTGGCTTTTTGCTTATTGCACAAGTGGATTGGTTGGCAAATGATAAGTGTGGTTTGTTTTCATTTCAAAAAGGCACTGGAAAATGGGGGCTCCAGCACTTCAACTTGATGTGTCAACATTTTTAGTGTCATCAGGGTATTATAGGGCTGATATATATATCAGTGCTAAATGGTCTTAACAAAAAAAAAGATTATATCTGGAAGAAGAAAATAAAGCTCAGGGCAGGGTTCATCTGTAAATCTATAAATATACAGTAGGGGAATCTGAGGGGGCAAAATAGTGATGATGGGAGATGGTGCTTTGCAAGGCAGAACTGTGCTTTTGGTCTTGACAGAACTTGCCCTGCCCTACTACTGACTTAGGGAAAGCTACATCGGCTTTGTGCCTTATTCTCGTCAGCAGGCAAACCAGCACGGCTGAGAGAAGCCTTGTAACTCTTGATCCGCAGTGCCTGGAAGTAGGCAGTATGGATGGAGGCCTGTTGGCTCCATCAAACTGAACTCAAGCTAGATGCCCTGCTGGAAGTCACTTTTCTGAAGATCTTGGGAGCTACACTGAAGAGGCTTGAGCTTTTCAAGCCTGCCCTGCCGAGCAGAGGGAGGGGACCTAGGAGATGAGGAGGAATGGAAACAGGTCCCTGCTCGACGTCGCAGGAAACCCCCCTCCCTACCGGCCCTGCCTCCCCAGGTGCCCATACACAACAGGTTTGAGGCCCTGGAGCTTGAGAGACCAGTGGGTGAGGATGAGGTGAACAGTTTACCCAGGAGGCTGCCTAGGGTGAGGAAGTCGACTCCATGCCTCAGGACTGCCTCCACTAAGAAAGAAAGAAGGGTGATGTAGGCAACTCCCTTCTCAGGGGAACGGAGGGCCCTATTTGTTGACTTGACCCTACCCGTAGGGAAGTCTACTGCCTCCCTGGGGCCAGGGTCAGGGACCAGAAAGCTTCCTAACCTGGTTTGCCCCTCTGACTACTATCCTCTTTTGATAGTCCAGGCTGGCAGAGACGATATTGAAGAGAGAAGCCTGAAGGCTATCAAACAGGACTTTAGAGGACTGGGACGATTAGTAGATGGAGCAGGAGCATAGGTTGTGCTTTCCTCCATCCCTACAGTGGCAGGGAGGGGTACAGAGAGGACTCGGAAAGCCCACCTGATAAACAGGTGGCTCAGAGGCTGGTGCCAACACAGAAATTTGGGGGTTTTTGACCACGGGGCGCTTTACTCGGCCTGATAACTGTAGATGGGTCCCACCTGTCTTGAAGGGGAAAACAGACACTAGCACAGGAGCTGGCAGGGCTCATTGAGAGGGCTTTAAACTAGGTAGAAAGGGGGACGGGGACAGGGACGGGGACAGGGAGGGAATAAGGCTCGTTAGAGGTGTGCCAGGGAGAACAATGTCAGGGCCAGGGGAGCAGGCAATGGACCAGCTGAAGTGCATCTACACTAATGCATGCAGCATGGGCAACAAACAGGCAGAGCTGGAAGCCATCGTGCAGCAGGCAAGCTATGACTTGGTTGCCATCACTGAAATGTGGTGGGACCACTCCCATGACTGGAGTGCTGCAATGACTGGATATAGGCTCTTCAGAAGGGACAGGCAGCACAGAAGCGGTGGTGGTGTGGCTCTCTATATTAGAGAGTGTTTTGATGTTGTGGAACTCGAGGCTGAGACTGGGAATGATAAAGTGGAGTCCCTATGGGTTAGGATCGGCAGGAAGGCCAACAAGGCATGCATCCTGGTGGGGGTCTGTTATAGACTGCCAAACCAGGATGAGGAGACTGATGAGGAATTCTACAGGCAGCTGGCAAAAGTTGCAAAATTGTCGGCCTTTGTCCTTCTGGGGGACTTCAACTTCCCAGACATATCCTGGAAATGCAATACAGCTCAGAGGAAGCAGTCTAGGAGGTTTCTGGAGAGTGTGGAAGATAGCTTCTTGATGCAGCTGGTTAGTGAGCCTACCAGAGGAGGTGCCCCGCTGGATCTTCTGTTCACAAACAGAGAAGGACTGGTGGGAGATGTGGTGGTCGGGAGCTGTCTTGTGCAGAGTGACCACGAAATGGTAGAGTTCTCTATTCTTGGCAAAGTCAGGAGGGGGACCAGTAAAACTGCTGTATTGGACTTAGAATCGTAGAGAGTAGAGTATTTCAAGTTGGAAGGGACCCACAAGGATCATCGAGTCCAACTCCTAGCACCACACAGGTCTACCCAAAAATTCAGACCATGTGACTAAGTGCACAGTCCAAATGCTTCCTAAACTCCAACAGGCTTGGTGCTGTGAATACTTCCCTGGAGAGCCTGTTCCAGTGTGCAACAACCCTCTCAGTGAAGAACCTCTTCCTGATATCCAGCCTAAACCTCCCCTGTCGCAGCGTGACACAATTCCCTCAGGTCCTTTCACTGGTGACTGAAGAGAACAGATCAGCACCTGCCCCTCCACTCCCCCTGGTGAGGAAGCTGTAGGCCGCAGTAAGGTCTCCCCTCAGCCTCCTCAAGGAGAAACGCTTTTGCTCTTCTGTCCTTTGGAAGAAATGCTTTTGCTGTTCTGGAGTTTCAAATTGTTACTCTAAGTGTGGCTGACAGATACAGAAATAAACTTGTTCTGATGGAAAGGATTTCACACACACACAATCGCACACAGAATGGTTGAAGTTGGAAGGGATCTCTGGAGATCATCTGGCCTATCCCCACTGCCAAGCAGGGTCACCTAGCATATGTTGCACAGGATCTCATCTGGGTGGGTTTTGAATATCTCCAAAGAAGGAGACTCTGGGCAACCTGTTCCAGTGCTCTGTCACCCTTACAGTAAAGAATGTTTTCTCATATTCAGCCAGAACTTCCCGTGTTTCAGTTTGTGCCTGCTGCCTTTTGTCCTGTCACTGGGTACCACTAAAAAGAGTCCAGCCCTATCCTTTTGTCACCCTCCCTTCAGATATTTGTACACATTGATAATATTCCCTCTCAGTTTTCTGTTCTCCACGCTAAACAGACCCAGCTCTCTCAGCCTCTCCTCATATGAGAGGTGCTCCAGTCCCCTCATCATCTTCACAGCCCTCTGCTGGACTCGCTCCAGGAACTCCATGTCCCTCTTGTACTGGGGAGCCCAGAACTGGACACAGTACTCCAGGTGAGGCCTCACTAGGGCTGAGAAGAGGGGCAGGATCACCTCCCTCGACCTGCTGGCAACACTCTTCCTAATACACCCCAGGATACCACTGGCCTTCTTGGCCACGAGGACACAGTGCTGGCTCGTGGTAAACCTGCTGTCCACCAGGACTCCCAGGTCCTTCTCCACAGGGCTGCTTTCCAGCAGGTCAGCTCCTAACCTGTACTGGTGCATGGGGTTATTCCTCCCTAGGTGCAGGACCCTGCAGTTGCCTTTGTTGAATTTCATCTCCAGCAAGAAAATATCAGGTTCATTGCTTGTAAAACCTGGATCTGGATCTCCTAAGCCAGAGCACCCTGGAGAGTGGGGCACACATGGAGTGTCAGCGAGTGCAGGTTTTGCTCCACCACCGTTTCTATATGTGCCAAGAACAGCTGCCAGCATTCAAATCAGTACTCAGGATCCCCAGCAACATCCCAGAGCCATGTACTGCTTCCTGCTGGCTGGGCGGGTGGTACATGTGCCACCAGCCGAGGATAAGGGCAGGGAATCGATCCAAGCAGTCCAAGCTAGCCAGGGTGCATTAGCAGAAAAATGCACAAGGAAACAGAATTTGCTATCTTGGTCTCCCTTTATTCCATTCAGTACCTATTGTCTCCCAGGGAGTCTCTGAGAAAGAAGCTAACTTCAGACAATGATGATGCCTACTAGATTTTGTGTATCAAAAAATGCAATCACCAAGGAGGTCACCAAGTTGTTCTTGCCTGCTCTGTCTTTTGCAACAAACAAACAACTCTTTGGATGGGATATTGATTTTGGTCACAACAGATTCTGGAAATGGTTTGAACTCCCAGGACCATTATATAAGTCCTAACAATTTTTCCTTATCATAAGCAGAAATCAAGGATCTTTAGCATAGCTTTACAAATATGACTTTGCTGCTTCAGAACTGCCTGAGGAAATGCTGAGCCAGGGACCCATGCTGCCCCAGCACCACACCTGGGGAGAACCAGGAAATTAAGCAATTTCTGGAAATGCCACAATGAGTGGATGTCCACCCACACCATCTAACAAAAACTTCTGATTGGACAGCTGAACCTGGACACGCTCCCCATTTAAGGGAGGGATATTTTTTACTCTAAGCTGCAGAGAGTAAATCTATATCCTACTTCAGATGCTGAACTTTGAACTTCTCTCCTGAAGTGGTACTTTCAAAGAAACAATGGTGATTCAGAGCTTTCCTAGAAGAACGAACAGTGTAAAACTTCTGTAGGACTTCTGGAGGGCAGACTTTGAACTGTTCAGGACACTGGTTGGCAGAGTTCCTTGGGAGGCAGTTCTGAAGGGCAGAGGAGTCCAGGAAGGCTGGGCACTCCTCAAGAAGGAAATCTTAAAGGCTCAGGAGCGGTCTGTCCCCACGTGCTCAAAGACCAGCCAGAGTGGAAGAAGACTGGCCTGGCTGAACAGAGAGTTGTGGCTAGAGATTAGGAAAAAAAGAGGGTTTATGATCTTTGGAAAAGAGGGCAGGCCACTCAGAAGGATTATAAGGATGTTGTAAGGATGTGCAGGGACAAAATTAGAAAGGCCAAAGCTCATCTGGAGCTCAATCTGGCTACTGCTGTTAAAGGTAACAGAAAATGTTTTTATAAATACATTAACATAAAAAGGAGGACTAAGGAGAATCTCCATCCTTTACTGGATGCGAGGGGGAACTTAGTGACGAGAGATGAGGAAAAGGCTGAGTTGCTTAATGCCTTCTTTGCCTCAGTCTTTACTGGCAAGACTAGTTGTTCTCTGGATACCCAGTACCCTGAGCTGGCGGAAGGGGATGGGGAGCAGGATGTGGCCCTCACTATCCACGAAGAAATGGTTGGTGACCTGCTACGGCACTTGGATGTGCACAAGTCGATGGGGCCGGATGGGATCCACCCAAGGGTACTGAGAGGACTGGCAGAGGAGCTGGCCAAGCCACTGTCCATCATTTATCAGCAGTCCTGGCTATCGGGGGAGGTCCCAGTTGACTGGCGGCTAGCAAATGTGACGCCCATCTACAAGAAGGGCCGGAGGGCAGACCCGGGGAACTATAGGCCTGTCAGTTTGACCTCAGTGCCAGGGAAGCTCATGGAGCAGATTATCTTGAGAGTCATCACGCGGCACTTGCAGGGCAAGCAGGCGATCAGGCCCAGTCAGCATGGGTTTATGAAAGGCAGGTCCTCCTTGAGGAACCTGATCTCCTTCTATGACAAAGTGACGCGCTTGGTGGACGAGGGAAAGGCTGTGGATGTGGTCTACCTTGACTTCAACAAGGCTTTTGACACCGTCTCCCACAGCATTCTCCTCAAGAAACTGGCTGCTCTTGGCTTGGACTGGCGCACGCTTGGGTTAGAAACTGGCTGGATAGCCGGGCCCAAAGAGTCGTGGTAAATGGAGTCAAGTCCAGTTGGAGGCCAGTCACTAGTGGCGTTCCCCAGGGCTCGGTGCTGGGGCCGGTCCTCTTTAATATCTTCATCAATGATCTGGACGAGGGCATTGAGTGCACCCTCAGTAAGTTTGCAGATGACACCAAGCTAGGTGCGTGTGTCGATCTGCTCGAGGGTAGGAAAGCTCTGCAGGAGGATCTGGATAGGCTGCACCGATGGGCTGAGGTCAACTGCATGAAGTTCAACAAGGCCAAGTGCTGGGTCCTGCACCTGGGATGCAATAACCCCAAGCAGAGCTATAGGCTGGGAGATGAGTGGTTGGAGAGCTGCCAGGCAGAGAAGGACCTGGGAGTGATGGTGGATAGTCGGCTGAATATGAGCCAGCAGTGTGCTCAGGTGGCCAAGAAGGCCAACGGCATCCTGGCTTGTATCAGAAACAGTGTGACCAGCAGGGCTAGGGAAGTGATCGTCCCCCTGTACTCAGCTCTGGTGAGGCCGCACCTCGAGTACTGTGTTCAGTTTTGGGCCCCTCGCTACAAGAAGGACACCGAGGTGCTTGAGCAGGTCCAGAGAAGGGTGACGAAGCTGGCGAGGGGCCTGGAGAACAAGTCCTACGAGGAGCGGCTGAGGGAGCTGGGCTTGTTCAGCCTGGAGAAAAGGAGGCTCAGGGGCAGCCTTATTGCTCTCTACAGATACCTTAAAGGAGGCTGTAGTGAGGTGGGGGTTGGTCTTGAGGTCTCTTCCAACCTAGAAATTCTGTGAAATTCTGTGAAATAAATCTTACTATCTCCCTATGCTGAGTCTGTTTTGCCCATCACGCTAATTACTGTGTGATCTCCTCGTCCTTATCTCAACCCTTGAGCCCTTTTCATTATATTTTCTCCCCAGGAGAAATTATATTCATTATATTTTCTCCCCAGGAGGGGGAGTGAGAGAGCGGTTGTGGTGGAGCTCGGCTGCCTACCCGAGTAAAACCACCACAAGCTCCTCAAGGGCGAGAAGGTGTCCTGGCTGCAGGACATACCAAATGTTTTGTCCTACTGATTCAAAGATCGAAGCCGAAATTCCTTTAAGTGGTATATTCTTTATTGCAGCGCTGGATGCACGGGGGATCTCTCCACCTATCGTGCATACCCAAAGCAGAAAGCAGTCTTGAATTTATACAATCAATCTATCAATATTCTACAAGTGCCTATACATATTCATTACCTATCCCCGCCTTCCCTCGCTTCTCATGCTAATTAGCCTTTTGGCACCTTGTGCCTCCGTAGAGCCTCCCAAGAATTGTGGGCAGGGGTCTTTGGGACGTGGGCAGGGGTCTTTGGGAGGAAGACCCCGAGTCTTCCTCACAGTGTCCTTTTCACCTTTGGTCAGGAATCTGCTGAATTGGCATGTTTCTTAATTGCAAGAGCTGGTTGTTGCTAATTCTTCTGTTTGTTGTATCTTTATAATGAATTCCAATGTCCAGTTTTGAGATTTATAGTCCTTACATTTGTTTCTCTGTCCGTCTGCCGCTTCCTTATCATGAGTTCCAGTGTCTTGTTTCGAGATATACAGTCCATGTCTGGGGATTGTCCTTGCCTCCCCAATACCTCCCCAATACCTCCTTAATCAATCCCCCCTTTTCTTTTCCCATGCAAATTCTTTTGCATCAGATACTTTCATTATTTACAGTAACACAACAAAGCAGGCATCTAAACAACATGCACACAAATATTCCTAACACTACTAATACGATTAGAGCAATGAATACTTGTTTCAACCATTGGAAATTGGGCAACCAGGAGGTTAACTTATTCCATAGTTCACTAAAACTCCATGAAAGATCATCTTTACTGATCTCATGTAGGATCCTTGTCTGCTTCCATATTTCTTCCAGGTCGGTAGAGATCCTTCCACTCTGATCTACATACATACAACAACTTGTGTTTATTACTGTACAGACTCCCCCTTGAGTGGCCAGTAACAAGTCTAGGGTCATCCGATTTTGTAATACTACCTGTGATAAACTAGATATCTCTTCTTGTTGAGCCTTTATAGCATACAGAATTTTTTTTTCTAACTTCTCTATAATTGCAGAAATATTAACTATTGCCTTTTCCAATTCACTCACTCCTAACCATGTGATAAACCATCACACAAAACTATGAAAAGGGGTGTGTCTCTCTACCAATGTATTGTTAATTTTTCATCTGATTCTCCGGATATGATTTCTCAAGTAACCTCGAGGCACTACATCATGTACTGTCATATTGGGGACTACCGCTCCAAGAGTGCAAGTTCCCTTCCAATTCTCAGGCAAGACCTTACGGGCTGTATCATTGCATAGCCAATACCACCCTTTTCCTTCTGGAACCGTCCAGCTGGTTGAATTTGCCCAGCCGCTAGTCGTACTAATATCAATTGTTCAATTACAAGATGTCTGATTCCCCACATAAGTAGTATCCGTATTTATACAATGCTGTTTTCCTATACCCTTAGGCGGGTTACACCTTTGTACACATACATAATAGGATTCTAACGGCATGAAGCTACTCACTTCTAGTTCCAAAACTTCTTAATATTTTCGACCCCAAGATGTGTTTTCCCACAAATTAGTCCAAGATAAGTTTGCAGGCAAGGGAATCCCGATTAACGATACACCCTTATTCCCATGCTGTGGCAGATGGGTGCATACCCAACAGTTCGTCTTATTAGTTACTTGAGAAATTGTTTGTATTAAGGTCAGGTGTAAGTTCTCATCCCAAGTTGCCCACCCCGAATCCGAGAACCGCACCCCTGCAATCATTAGGATCTGGAAAACCGTAATTTTGTTGGTCCAATTGGAGTGGTGGTCTATATCCTCGCCGGGACCTTCTTCACCCTTGAATTGTGGATCCAAGCTGCTTGCTTCTTAATCTTAATGGCGGTGTGTGTTGTCAGTAATACTTGGTATGGTCCCATCCACTTTCCTTCCATTTTTCCTGTAGGGGTTGTCCTGAAAAAGTCTTTATATATATATAATTCCCGAGCTTAAAGGGGTGGATTGGTTGATCCAACCCTCTAGCCCTGGTCCCTAAAACAAATTTATGTACTTTATTTAATTGTTTCTGAAGTTCAGTTATATAAGCATATAAATATTCTGATCCTAACTGCGTTAGGTCCTCTCCACTAAATAGAAATTGCTATGGCCTTCCATATAAGATTTTGAAGGGACTCAAATTCCCTTTTATTCTAGGTTTAACTCTAATTCCAAGTAATGCTAAAGGGAGGGATTGAGGCCATGACAAATTAGCTTCTTATCCAATTTTAGCTATTTATTGTTTAATTAAATGGTTCATTTTTTCTACCTGTCCACTTGCCTGCGGTCTATAAGGAGTATGCAGTTGCCAATCTATCTTTAGAATCTTACTTATCTGTCCTACCACTTGTGCACAAAAATGTGAAACTCTATCAGAAGACATTGCTACTAGAATCCCAAAGCATGGTATTATTTCATTTAACAAGACTTTAACCACTTCTCTTGCTTTGTTTGTTCGACAGGGAAAGGCTTCAGGCCTTCCTGAAAACGTGTCAGTCAGAACCAGTAATAATGATACCCCCCTTTTCTAGGGAGTTCTGAAAAATCAATTTGCCACTGTTGCCCCGAATAATTTCCTTTACCGATTATTCCAAATTTTATTCTATTCTTGGTATTGGGGTTATTGTGTAAGCAAATGCTACATTGTTGAGTTACTTGTTTTATCATATCGTCCCACTAATGTCTGACTCAGGCTCTTATGCAGTGTGCCAGCTCCCCAATGCGTTTTATTGTGTTCTGTAAGAACTATGGGCCATGTCAAACTAGAGGGTATTACTATGTGGCTATCTTTTAAATATACTCATCCATCTGGTTTCATTTTACCTTTCAAATCTTCAATTAATTTTAAGTCTTCTTTTGTATAATTTGGATATAGTTTGGATTTTACCGTCTGGTATCAAAGACAATGCCTTCACCTCAGTTATTTCAGCTGCCTGTTTAGCCTCTGCCAATCGATTTCCAATTTCAAAATCGGTGTTCCCCTTTTGGTGTCCCTGACAATGCATGATAGCTACCTTTTCTGGTTGTTTTACAGCCTCTAACAATTTTAAAATTTCTTCAGCATACTTTGTGTTTTCACTGAGCGGTCAGCAATCCACGTTCTTTCCAAATTGCTCCATGAGCATGTACCACGCCGAATGTATATTTAGAATCTGTCCAAATATTTACCCTTTTTCCTGCTGCCAGTTCCAATGCTCTCGTGAGAGCAACTATCTCCGCCTTTTGAGCTGATGTTCCAGGGGGTAAAGGCTTAGACTCGATTACCTGCTGAGTAGTTGTTATAGCATATCCAGCTTTACGTTGTCTTTGCATAACAAAACTGCTCCCATCCGTGAACCAAGTTTCTTCCGCATCTTCCATGGGCTCCTCCTTAAGGTCTGGTCGGCTGGAATACACAGTCTCTATAGTTTCTAAACAATCGCGAATCACAGGTTGTGCTGGAGCATCACTAAGAAAAGAGGCTAGATTCACAATATTAGTTATCACAATTTCCACGTTGTCCTGTTCTACCAATATTGCTTGATATTTCAAAATCATCGATTCTTGTTTAAGTTGTTTAAAGACTTTTTGTGCTTCTCCAGTCCAGACTAACTTTAACTGGTTAATCTTTATCAATTCACATAGAGGCTTTACCAATAGTCCATAATTATAAATCCAAAGGCGACACCAACCTGTCATTCCTAAAAAGGTTTGTAGCTCCTTTACCATTTGAGGTTCTGGAGTCTGGCAAATGACTTCCTTATGTTCAGTTCCTAGTTCTCGTTGTCCTTCCGAAATTTCAAATCCCAAGTAGGTCACACTTTGTTGAGCCAGCTGGACTTTCTGTCAAGACACTTGATATCCATTTAAACCCAGAAAATTAAGACGACTTATAGTCCATTGAATACAACTCCCTTTAGTCTCGGTAGCTATTAAGAGATCATCTACATATTGTAACAAAGCACCTTCAGTGTCCGGAGGCATCCATGTTTCGAGTTCCCTTGCTAATTGGTTTCCAAAAATAGTGGGGCTATTCTTGAATCCTTGAGGTAGTAATGTCCACGTAAGCTGCGTCTTTCTGCCTGAATCGGGATTTTCCCATTCAAAGGCGAATAGGTTTTGGCTTTCTGTGGCTAAGCCTAGGCAGAAGAAGGCATCTTTTAAATCCAGTACGGTAAACCAGACTTGACTATTCTTTAATTTAGTCAGCAAAGTATAAGGGTTTGCCACTACTGGATGTATATCCTCAGTGATTTTATTTATGGCCCTCAAATCCTGAACTAGCCTATAGCTTTTTCATCTGCCTTTTTAATTGGCAATATGGGTGCATTGTATTCTGATTCGCATTCAATCAATAATCTATACTGTAAAAATTTATTAATTATCTCTTTAATTCCTTTCCTATCTTCTATCCTCAAAGGATATTACTTAACCTTAACGGGTTTCTCTCCTGGCTTTAATTTAATAATTATTAAAGTCACATTTTTAGCTCTTTCAGGGGTTTCAGTAGCCTAAACTCCTGGACATACTTGATCTGTGGTCTCTAAAGGTATTTCACTTTTAGGGTCAGTTTGTATTAGTGCCAAGCTTAACACAGTTGTTAGTTGTTCTTCTCCTATTCTTAATTCCATTTTCCCTTTTTCAAAGACAATTTCTGCTCCTACTTGCTCTAATAAATCTCTACCTAAGAGTGCCCATGAGGAGCTAGGCATATATAAAAATCTGTGTATGCCCCATTGTTTCCCTAACTTGTACTTCAAAGGTTCACAAAAATAAGCCTTTTCGGTTACACCTTGTCCTGGTTTCAGTTAGAACAGAGTTAATTTTCTTCCTAGTAGCTGGTAGAATGCTGTGTTTTGGCTTAGGATGAGAAGAGTGTTGATAACACCCCGATGTTTTAATTGTTGCAGAGCAGTGCTTATACCAAGCCAAGGACATCTCAGCTTCTTGCTCTGTCCTGCCAACAGGCAGGCTGGGGGTGCAGTAAGAGCTGGGAGGGGACAGACCCAGGACAGGTGACCCAAACTAGCCAAAGGGGTATTCCATACCATCTGACGTCATGCTAAACAATATATAGGGGTGGCTAGCCGGGGGGAGGGGGCCGGACTGCTCGGGGTTAAGCTGGGCATCGGTCAGCGGGTGGTGAGCAATTGCATTGTGCATCACTTGTTTGTACATATTATTAGTAGTAGTACTATTATCATCATTGTATTATTATTATTATTATTATTATTATTATTATTATTACTATTATTATTATTATTATTTTCCTGTCTTATTAAACTGTCTTTATCTCAACTCACGGGCTTCACTTTCCATTTCTCTCCCCCGTCCCAGAGAGGGAGGGGGAGGGTGAGCAAACGGCTGTGTGGGGTTTAGCTGCCGGCCGGGTTAAACCACGACACATCTTTTACCCTAACATAATAATTCTGTGAAGGCATTAATGCTTGATTTAGAACTGAATATGTTGCCCCATATCAATAAGAAATTTCACTTCCATTCCTCCCCTAGCTTCATTATAACCAGTGGAGGATCCGCTAGGGTAGATTCCCCAAGTCCCCATTATTCCTGTTGAAATCAGGGGTCGATTACCCTAGGAAAAGGCTAGTCAATTTGTCCTCCGAAGCCAGGTCCAAACCGTTTTGTTTTATTTATTTATTTATTTATTTATTTATTTTCATTACATTTCAGAGTTGGTCCAAAAATTCCATAGGGGTTTCTTTTAGACCTTGTTGGAAGCATATTCTCAATTCCCAATTCATCCAGGTTTTAGTATTTACTTAATCGTTCATAATTTTCAGGATGATTCGGGTCTTAGTGGGGGTCGGTCAGGGGAATGCAATTGTCCACAGTTCCCTGAGCGGTCCCATCGGCAATCTGAGCTCGCACATGAACTCAGGTTGTTTTAAGAGTTAACTGCTTTTCTGTTTCTGTGACAACTCTCTCAGACCCATTGTGGTCCCTTTGCCCTAAAGGGCTAACACCCGGGATTTTAAGATCTCTGCCTCGGGCAGAGGCAGAACTATTAACATTCCTACATCCTCTTTCCCTTCTCATTCAACTTCAAACACCTTTAACACTTTCAACAACCCTTTTAACACTTCCTTTATCTTTCTCCAGCCTGTACTTCTCTAATGCCATCATCAAAGGCTCAGTCAGGGGCCAACTTAATTCCGTACCTTTTCCCACCAAGATGCTGAAACATTAGTATACAACATTTCATCCTGTTCTGCTTCTCAAAAAACAACATTAACTGTAGCAAAATATTATAGTTTAAAGTTCCATTTAGGGGCCACTTTTCTCCACATTCCAGCTTATAAAGCGGCCACCACTGATTACGATATTTTATCAATGTTTTCCTGTTCACACTTCCACCGGCAGATCCTCCAATATCCTTCCAGTGACTTAAAACACATCCTAACACACTTTTCTTTAAAATTTCACTGCTTGTTTGCCCCCCCATTTTCCAGTTTACACTTTCAGAATACACATGTTACTTGCAAAAGCGTATCACAAAACATATCACTCACAAAAATACGGGCACGCATTATCTTTCAGTAGCGATGTCACAAAACTATTACTATTACCAGGAATATTGCCAAAATCACAATAACAATAATCAGAGTCAAATTCCACATGCGATAAGTCAGAAAACCGAACTGTGTAACACCGTAACGATATCTTTCTTATAACAATGCCACGAACCTACTATTACCACCAGGAAAATAGCCAAAATCGCAGTAACAATAACCAGAGTTAAATACCATACTCCATGAGTCAGAAAACCGAAATAGACAACACAATTCCAGATGGACCTTAAAGCGAGCTCCTTCCTTAAGGTCCCCAAACATATACTTATGGTGCTAACCACAAAGTATATACCAAACACTGCCTCGCAGAAGATCACCTTCTGACTTACAGACAGTTCCAGATGACCGGTCTACCAGAAAACCAAACCAGAATAAAGAATATACTCACTTACAATGATGGGGTCCTTGTCTGCCTCCGCAGTGATCCGGTGAGTCGAGGAGTCCCTCCGGGAAATCCCGGGGGTACCCTAGGGAGTCCTGTTCCCATCGGGTCCTGCGGTCCGGCAGAGAGGTTGTCCCATCTGGGGTGCCAGATTGATTCAAAGATCGAAGCCGAAATTCCTTTAAGTGGTATATTCTTTATTGCAGCGCTGGATGCACGGGGGATCTCTCCACCTATCGTGCATACCCAAAGCAGAAAGCAGTCTTGAATTTATACAATCAATCTATCAATATTCTACAAGTGCCTATACATATTCATTACCTATCCCCGCCTTCCCTCGCTTCTCATGCTAATTAGCCTTTTGGCACCTTGTGCCTCCGTAGAGCCTCCCAAGAATTGTGGGCAGGGGTCTTTGGGACGTGGGCAGGGGTCTTTGGGAGGAAGACCCCGAGTCTTCCTCACAGTGTACTTTTCACCTTTGGTCAGGAATCTGCTGAATTGGCATATTTCTTAATTGCAAGAGCTGGTTGTTGCTAATTCTTCTGTTTGTTGTATCTTTATAATGAATTCCAATGTCCAGTTTTGAGATTTATAGTCCTTACATTTGTTTCTCTGTCCGTCTGCCGCTTCCTTATCATGAGTTCCAGTGTCTTGTTTCGAGATATACAGTCCATGTCTGGGGATTGTCCTTGCCTCCCCAATACCTCCCCAATACCTCCTTAATCACTACAAGCAAACTTTAACCAGTGATCCTCAGTGATCCTCAGAGAAACAATATCCAGGAGAAAGGAAATAAAATGCAAAATTTTCTAACAGAGGGAGGAGGATTTGGGATTCTGGTTGAGGCCTTAGTTCCATGTCAGCAGACATGGTGAAAATTGCGAACTCCAAGTTCCTCCTGGAGTTTTCGTATCACTGCTTTGTCTTTTGTTTCCAAGGATGGGTCCAGGATACATGGGTGGCACAGGTAAGCAAAAAAGCACAGGGAGCCCAGCACTATGATTGCTTTCTGCTGTTAACAAAGGAATAAGCAGGAAAACCCCTCTACTCTAATGTATGTGACATTTACGTGCTTATCCTGCCAGTACCACATTTCTCAGCATTCCTAGGCAAAAATTGTACATGAATTTTAATTGTGGCTTCATCTGCTGAAGGTTATTTAACAGACATAACTTGTCCTGTCTAATCAAAATCAAACCTGTTTTATTTAGAGGAACCTCGTTTGCCCCCTGACTGGGTTTTCTTGACATTTTCAGCACTGTTACCACTTCCAGACATATGTAAACACCAGCAGTGAGTTTTGTATGGATGGTTTTCCCTAGGGAATAACGTTTGGGACAGCAGGAGCAGTTTTTTCTCTATGCAGGGGGATTTCTTACTGCTTGCTGAAAGACAAGCCGCAGAAGCACTTAAAAAAGAAAAAAAAAAAAAAAAAAAAAAAAAAAGCAAAGCAATGCTGAGCAGCACATTAGCCATGTGGTTTCACCTCCTGTTGCAACTGTTTTCATCATCATGTTCTGCTCCATTGACCAATGGATTTTTTTTTCAGCTTTGTACTTTTATATATATTGTCCATATGCACACACACCACTATTATTTTTATCTTCATAGTGCTGCTTTTCATGCCATTTAGACATGAACCTCATTTGAACCCTAAAGCCCCATTTGTGACACACAAAAATACTGTCATTTACATTCTGTGTCAAAGTATTATATAAAGGCATTAAATGGGAGGAGAGGCAGGAAGCTGGGAGTAAAGATATATAGTCAGCAAAGTATATAACTTCTGGCATATTACTGCTGAATCCTAACATAATTATTCTCATGCTTTTATTTGATTAACTTCTAATGGTTCCTCTTGGTGTTAAAGGTCCCAGCCTGATCATTTGATTTTAGTGTCTGCTATAATTACCGATAATGTTCTTTGCAAGACAATTTAATGATAACCGTATAATGGCCTATATGAAGAAAGCTGCAGGGTTTCAATGCTTTTGAGTAATATAAAATATATTAGACTAACACAAGCTATCAACATGACAGGGAATATTTGATTTACACCAAGGACTACGTTATAAAGTCGTGGAATTTTTTTTTGCCCTTCTTCTTCTTCCTTTTTTTTTTTTTTCCCAAACCGCTTACAATAAATGACAGAACAGTTGGACAATCTGCAACTTTCTGCGAGCAATAAAGCATATCACAAAGTTAGAAGTGACATGGAGCTGGGCTTGAAGAGCAGCACTGAAGCATCTACCAGGCTGGCGTGGCAGCAGAGGATGTTGCCTCCAGTTTTTCAAAAACAAACCTAGGCAAAGTTTCCAACCTCCCTTGTCTTTCCTGGGTAACTAAGTAGTTCATATTTCCAGCCTGTCTTTTTCATTGTATTTAATACTGCTGAACAGCAAACAAGTCACCCCAATATTTATTGTCAGGTCTTTACACCCTTTTCCCAAACCTGACATAAAAATAAATTTGATTTTAGTCCAGTCAGCCTGCCGTTCACATACGCATTTTGCTTCACACTGTCATATTTTCACAGCTAAATATTGCATTGATCTAAGTGGTTCAAGCTTAGAAAACAGACCTTCTCTTGAAATTAAGCAATTACTCATGGTTCTGGCAAAATGCAGCATAATTTATGGTGTGCACGTAGGAGAGAAAATTTCCTGTCAAAAAAGGTTATCAGTGGACATATTACATTTGCTGTTCTCTTTTATTCCAGGATAATGGCATTTGGAAAAAAAGTAGACCTGTCCTGTTTATAGTGCTTTATGCCCCATTAGTATTATTGCAAATCTGTGGACTCACATGTTAAAGCACTTAATCAAAAGCAATGGGTTGAAAATCATGTCCCAGCACTTCTCACATTTGATTCGTACCTCCCAGACAGAAAGAAGTAAAAAAAACATTACTGGCATCAAAACAGCACATGCATTATCTGCTAAGCAGTTGAGAAGTTATCATTGGGTTTTATCCTTTTGGGTACTAGGATAGACAGGAATTTTCCCCACTCATCCATTCAGAGATCCGAGACCACTATTTTTAATTTTTCACCCTTTGACAGACAATCCTTTCGTTTTCCATAGATCTCTATTTTAAAGACACCTTCATGTCTTCATGTCACTTATTTTAATTGCAGGCTGCAGGCACCAAGCCTTAAAAAAAAAAAAAAAAAAAAAAAAGAAAAAAAAAAAGGAAAAGCTGACAAAAAAGGAAAAAGTGACAAATGCTAGATCCATGTCCAGTGAATTTACAATCTGCAGTTGTGTCACGCATCCTGAGCACAAAAGAGGGCAATAGTGTGATGTGGGAAGGAGGCAGCCAGTGGAGGGAGGTGGGCTGGATGCATGCAAGGTGGCAGGCAGCAAAATTCTGCCAGATCCCAGGGGACTGGGAGGTGACAACAATTATGGCACCTTTTCTGCTCTTTCCATGCCATGCATTTGGTTTCATTTAGGCATTGCTTAGCCAGAATGACTGAACTGTGCCTGGATGCTCTGCAGAAGCAGGGTGAGGCTGGGGCTGTAACTCTGCTGATGTCAGTGGAAGTGTTCCTCATCTGCAGCAGGATGAAACGGGAAAATGATCCTAGGGGAAAAGGAGGAAGAAATAAAACAAAATTAATTATTTATGACAAACTGTGATTATATGAAGTGCAATAAAGGATACGATCCATTACAAACCTACATTTTAGTATTCTGGTCTGATAATATTTTGTTCTAAGCACTTGACATTTGGACCAAAGTGCCAGCTTCTGGCCTTTATTTTTCACTTCTGTAAATTTTTCTAAACTATCCAACTAAGAGGAATAGTCTTCAAAATGAATTCACTAAACCACCACCTCCTCATTCAAATGTTTCCTTTCAGCTCCAGAGAAGTGTCAAAGAAAAGAGGCAACAGAGTCATTTCTATACCTTTACACCTCCACAAAAGCTAGGGATGCTCCCTGCCTGTTGTTTGACACAGAGCAATTTTTAGGTTGAAAAGCCAAAATAATTTGATAGCTACTGCTTACATCTGTCTTTGGATTTCCCAGTGCACTGTGTTTTCTGGATGCCCCCAGCCCTGCAGTCTTCTTTTCAGCATTGTTTCTTTCATGCAGAACCAAAATCCTGGGTGAAGGGACTTTCCTTACAAACATTTTGGTTCCTGTACAGCTCCAAGCACATTTTGCTTTGTAAATAAAATACAAGTGGCTAGATGTCCTGGTTTCAGTTAGGATACAGTTAATTTTCTTCCTCCTAGTAGCTGGTAGAATGCTATGTTTTAGCTTAGGATGAGAAGAGTGCTGATAACATGGTGATGTTTTAATTGTTGCAGAGCAGTGCTTACACCAAGCCAAGGACGTCTCAGCTTCTCGCTCTGTCCTGCCAACGGGCAGGCTGGGGGTGCAGCAAAATCTGGGAGGGGATAGACCCAGGACAGCTGACCCAAACTGGCCAAAGGGGTATTCCATACCATCTGATGTCATGCTAAAAAATATATAGGGGTGGCTAGCCGGGGGGAGGACGGCTGGACTGCTTGGTGATAGGCTGGGCATCGGTCAGCGGGTGGTGAGCAATTGCATTGTGCATCACTTGTTTGTACACATTATTAGTAGTAGTACTATTATCATAATTAATGTTATTATTATTATTATTGTTATAATTTTCCTGTCCTAATAAACTGTCTTTATCTCAACTCACAGGCTTCACTTTCCCGTTTCTCTCCCCCATCCCAGAGAGGGAGGGGGGAGGGTGAGCGAACGGCTGTGTGGGGTTTAGCTGCCGGCCAGGTTAAACCACAACAGTCCTTTTTGGTGCCCAACGTGGGGCTCAAAGGGTTGAGATAACGACAGATCTGACTAGAATATGTTAAACTAAAATTGGTATAAGTATTAGACCCGCTTAATAGTTGCTAGTCATAATGCTTATTGCTTTAATATCAAGTCTGCTGTGCCTGTTTTCCAAATTGAGTTTTATAACTTGTTACTTTCTGTATATGCTCTCTGTCGTGTTGTTTATTCTTTCCGGGCCCTGGTTTAAGATCATTATGGTACTGTGCGGTGTAACAGTGGCTTATGATATGATGAAATTTCTGGTCATGACTCCAACCTGGTATTTGTACTCAGCACTGTTGTCGACTCTGCTTTGGAAACCATATCTCGGAAACTATTAACAATTACACTTATTGCCTTTTTTCATCAGGGAGCCAGTCTGTGGAGGGGAAAGGGGAAGATATCTTTTCCTCCTTGTTCACTCTCCCTTTCTCCTTCACCACCCTCTTATCCTCCAAGTTAGTTACAATCGTTCTCCAAGATGTTGAATATCCTTGGGATACTCAGACCAGCATGTTCTTGTTGTTATGTCTCCTGAATGTGCTTCAGGTTTTGTTTAAAGTTAAACAGCTACTTAGGAATCTCATCCAGAGATCTGTCCTGAGGCAGGATAGTTGTGAGTGGCAGGGGCTGTGGGAGGATATGGGCAGGTTTCTAAAGCAGTGGGAACCTCCAGTGTTTTGGAAATTTACCCCTGAACAACTGCAAAATCCTAAAAAACTGGTAGAATGCTTGAAAAAAGGGTGTCATGACTCTGGCAGTTCCAAAGTGACACAAATCACTGTAGCATGCTGGGGTCTGGCCCATGCCTATCGAGCTGCAACTGATGCTACTATCAACTTAGTGACAGACGCTGCAGCCACTCCAACCCCTACGATGGATCCTGCAGCCGCTCCAGCTCCTGCAGCCGCTCCAGCTCCTGTGATGGGCCCAGCATGTATTCCAAGCCCTGTGGCAGGCCCTGTAGCTGGGTCAGAGAAATGAACTGTAGCAGTGCAAGTTGCCCCTGTAGAGAAGGTGAAAAAATGGTATAGAGATTCAGGTTGTTTAGAACGCAGAGAGTCTTCTGCTAGGTCTAGGTATAAAGACAACAATGCTGGGCCATCAGGGATTCAGGAGGAGGAAGATGAGGATGTCAAAAAATCCCAGAGAGGGAGGGGGGAGTGTGAGCGAATGGCTGTGTGGTGCTTAGCTGCCGACCGGGTTAAACCACAACACCTAAGCAGCAGTTATTGCCCACTGGAAGAGAGAAAATACTGAAATAACTGGATTTCTTGGCCTTACCAGACATGCCCTGGGCACATCTTCTGAAAATTGCTACTTCAAAAGTCAGTATCTGTCAGGTTAATGAGTAAGTGCAAACTGGATCTGAGCAAGCTCTCTCCACCTGTTGCGTGATATAAAAACTTCTGTTTATTCACATAAAATGGATGTAAAAAAGGAAAAAAATCTGATGATTGCTTCTAGTGAGCCAGGCAATCACCTCAGTGGTCAATAGATAATTTGACATCTGGTAAATCATTGCTCTTTTCCAAGGCATATCCCTTGTAAACTCATAGAGGCAGTTGGGTAAGTTGGCTTTTATTAGCAGTTCCAGCCCTTGACATATAGGGTTGTCTTTCCTTTGTCAGCTATAGTGTCTGACACTGCACTTCGTGGTCAGTAATAAAAAATATAAAAATCCATCAAAATTTGAAGTCAAACATCTTTGACTTCAGCCATATTATCCCTACGTAGGACATGGAAATGGAACTGTATTTTGTCCTGAGACCATCCTTATGTGACAAGCCTGTAGGTCTATGCAAAAAGGTGCTCTGAATTAGACCAATCAAGAAATAGTCACAGCAGATTTTACTTTTCATCTGGAGAAAATAAATAGCTGGAATGACTCCAGCTTCACCCACCTGCAACCACTGTCCACTTTGAATAGATATTCAGGCAAAGAAGCTTCAGAAAATATCAGCTTTTCTTGCCAGTGTGCACATGCTTCTTGGCAGCCCATATCCATTTAAATAGTCATGGATCAAACCAGAAGGTGATCTGATGGTGCTTAGGACTCTTCATGTTTCCTGCTGCTGCTATCAAAGTGAGGAGAATGATCCAAAGACAAAAATACTCAATGTGAGATGCAATTTTAAGCTATATCAAGACTTGTACGGACTTTTCTATAAATCCAAAATAATTAAAATAGATAATCCCAACAGCAGAGCTTTATAAACAAGAATTATTACATCCAGTTCCCATTTTCCCAACAGGATGAGGGTCCTATCTACTCACATTATGTGGCTTGGATTCATCCAGGTTATGATTTAGCCATGTTTTTCTGAGGTCTGGAGATCTGCCCATGCCCATGGGTGGTCTGTGCTCACTCAGCCCCCTGCAGTGGGCATGTGGGGCTGCCCTCGCAGTTCCCTTGCAGGCACATGATGTTCTGCCTGGTGCTCAGGAATTGCACCGGAGGAAGTTGGTTATTGCTGATGCTCAGAGCAAAACCTGAAAGTTAAGCAAACTGCAGAAGATAAATATTACATTGCAAGACGGCTTCATAAGTCTGACCATTCAGCAACCAGTTGGGGTTAAAAGAGGACCTAGGAAATGAATGGAGAAGGATAGAAGGATTTTATGACAACTTGAATTGCAGGAGTTGTCCTTGTCAGCCATGCAACAGAGCAATGATCTGTCACCCTTGGGCTTCATATTTAGCAGAGAAATCAAGCTGCTGGCCACTGCTGCATGGCTCTAGAAGAGAAAATTTCAATATCAAAACAGCCTGATTTTTCTGTTTCCTGATGACCCTCTCAGAGAAAAACAAAACAAAACAAAACAACAAAATACACATATTGCATTTGTATTGAATTTAATCAAATGTATGCAGTAGAGGGTGGGTTTGTTTGTTTCATTTCCTACTTTCGTACTTCATACTACGTATCTCTCTTCAAGTTGGTGGAACTTTTCAGAAAGTTTCTCCACAGCCGAGATGCAGGCCTGTAAGGAAGAGGAGAGACTTTCTTCATACTGCCGGAGTTGTTTAGCCACTTCATCCCCTGTGGGTTCCTCATCTTCTTTCCAGGCCATTATTGCCAATGAGCTGGCATATGATGATGGTGTACTCTGTACAAACTTCTGCCACATGGGTTGCGTACACTTGACTTCATCTGGATCTGTAGATGTTTGTCCGAGGTCTGGGTCCTCATATATTACCTCCCTTACAGCTAATTCCCTCAGGTACTGGATTCCCTTCTCCATAGTGGTCCACTTGCCTGGTAGACATACAAGTTCTTCCTTGAAGAGATACCTTTCCCTCACAGCTAACAGGAGACGCCTCCAGAGGCTGTAAGATTGTGCTCCATCTCCAATTGCTTTGTCAATGCCTGCGTCCCTAGCAAGGGATCCCAGCCGTCTGGCTTCCCTGCCCTCTAATTCCACACAATTGGCTCTGGTGTCCCAACACTGGAGCAGCCAGGTGACAAGCTGCTCACCTATGCAACGACCAAAATCTTTTTGCACATCTCGTAGCTCACACTGGTATACGTTTCGGGTAGTTGTCTACTTGTCTACTGAAAAGCTAACCACAGACCAGCAAGGCTCACTGGGATACCCAGGATTTAAAAAAGAAAGAATCCACAACCAGCTCAAAAATGATGTGAAAAAAAACTGGGAGATTGTCCCGTGATTGCTCAGAAACCCGTAGGGTGACATAAGTCTGACTCATTATCCCCAGTCAAAAGCACATTCCAAGTTTCAACTAACCACAGATCTCCATGGTGTACACTTCATTTTAAAACAATTAAAACATCTGGTTGGGAAGTTGAACAGCAGTAGAGTGCATAGAAACTGTAAGATCATTATTTATTTTTTAAAAAACAAACAAACAACAACTATCAGTTCTGTCAGAGGGAAGTTCTGTTTGCAACGGCGTGGGCTGTTGTGATAAAAATGAGAACATATGGGAAGCCAATATTTTATGTTTTAACAGCTTTGCCCTTTCAACAGGGACTTCTGCTGAGGCCCCATCCTCCGCAGCCAGGGAATAATAAATGACCAATAAAGCTTTCCTTGCTCTGTGGACCACAGGGATGGATTTACTGGATGGAATGTGGTCCATATGGCTAGTAACCCTCTCCCCATCCCATCTCATGGACTTTGTCATCTGAGACAAGTGCTTCCCAGGGTATGTGCTGCAGAAATGACACACCTCTGGGCAGTACCTCCCAGCCCACACTGCAGCTGCCCTGTCTTGGTATTGGACTACTGCAACTCTGTGTTCAAGGTGGGCATCCAGCCTTGCCACCGTGCATACACTGTATGCAATCTCCAGTCTGATGGAGATTCCTATAGGGAATCTTTAGTTCCTATAGGAAAATTGCCTGTGTGAAGTCAGGCTAGACCTGCTGAGAGTCCCTCCTGCCCTTGTTATTTTGGCACTGATGGGAAAATCTGCATGCAAAAACCACTCACCAGCTCTTTCCAGAAAAAATGTCACCCATTTTGCTTCACAGAAACACGGAATCATCTAGGTTGGAAGAGACCTCCAAGATCACTGAGTCCAACCTCTGACCTAACACTAACAAGTCCTCCACTAAACCATATCACTAAGCTCTACATCTAAACGTCTTTTAAAGACTTCCAGGGATGGTGACTCCACCACTTCCCTGGGCAGCCCGTTCCAATGCCTAACAAACCTTTCGGTAAAGAAGTTCTTCCTAATATCCAACCTAAAACACCCCTGGCGCAGGTTTAACCCATTCCCCCTCGTCCTGTCACCAGACACATGGGAGAACAAACCAACCCCCACCTCACTACAGCCTCCTTTAAGGTATCTATAGAGAGCAATAAGGTCGCCCCTGAGCCTCCTTTTCTCCAGGCTGAACAAGCCCAGCTCCCTCAGCCGCTCCTCGTAGGACTTGTTCTCCAGGCCCCTCACCAGCTTCGTCACCCTTCTCTGGACCTGCTCAAGCACCTTGATGTCCTTCTTGTAGCGAGGGGCCCAAAACTGAACACAGTACTCGAGGTGCGGCCTCACCAGAGCCGAGTACAGGGGGACGATCATTTCCCTAGCCCTGCTGGTCACACTGCTTCTTATACAAGCCAGGATGCTGTTGGCCTTCTTGGCCACCTGAGCACACTGCTGGCTCATATTCAGCTGACTATCAACCAATGTTCCCAGGTCCTTCTCTGCCAGACAGCTTTCCAACCACTCATCTCCCAGCCTATAGCGCTGCTTGGGGTTATTGCGCCCCATGTGCTGGACCCGGCACTTGGCCTTGTTGAACTTCATACAGTGTTGCAGGAAGCACGGCCAAAAGCACGACAGACACCAGTAGAGTCAGATCATGCTCCATTTTATTGCCCGAATAGCCTAACTTTTATAGAGAACTTAACAGGGGTGGACAGTGTTTCACACAAGATTATTGGTCAAAGCACTCAGAAAAACAACTAGAAGAAAACAACCCCACCTGCAAGAAAACAATCCCCTTGTGATTAGTAGTCACGTAGACCTTATCCTTGGTATCCGCTGCTGGTAACAATATTTTCCTGCTGTCGTGGTTTAACCCGGCTGGCAGCTAAACACCACGCAGCCGTTCGCTCACCCTCCCCCCTCCCTCTCTGGGACGGGGGAGAGAAATGGAAAGTGAAGCCCGTGAGTTGAGATAAAGACAGTTTAATAAGACAGGAAAATAATAATAACAAAATAATAATAACAATAATAACAATAATGTTACAATGGTGATAATAGGAAAGTAATAATAATATGTACAAACAAGTGATGCACAATGCAATTGCTCACCACCCGCTGACCGATGCCCAGCCTAACCCCGAGCAGTCCGGCCCCCTCCCCCCGGCTAGCCACCCCTATATATTGTTTAGCATGACGTCAGATGGGATGGAATACCCCTTTGGCTAGTTTGGGTCACCTGTCCTGGGTCTGTCCCCTCCCAGCTCTTACTGCACCCCCAGCCTGCCTGTTGGCAGGACAGAGCAAAAGGCTGAGATGTCCTTGGCTTGGTATAAGCACTGCTCTGCAACAATTAAAACATCGGGGTGTTATCAGCACTCTTCTCATCCTAAGCCAAAACACAGCATTCCACCAGCTACTAGGAAGAAAATTAATTCTGTTCTAACTAAAACCAGGACATCTATCCACCCGTTATTCCATACCATTTATGTCATGCTCAGGTTACACTCTTTTCCATACATTCTAATTAGTCACCTACAGTAGTCATAGTAGTGATAACATACAGTATTATATAGTAATTAACATGGTACAATTCAGTTCATGGGCTATTCTCACCCAGTATTAAATCTCCTTGAGGTACACACCGGACCTCTCCGTTCTTTTGCATCACCCAACAAGTGTATCCAGGTCCCTGAGCGAAAACAATTCCACGAATAGGTTTGCCTTTTCCTGAGGCAGGAGTAGCCCAGACTGTTTTACCCAGCATATTTCTTACATGCACTACAGGAACTTTATCCCCATCTACAGTACGTAACAGGTTTGATTGGGCAGGTCCAGCTCGGTTGGCAGATCCCCTAGTATTGACTAACCAGGTGGCCTTTGCCAAATGCGTATCCCAATTTTTGAATGTCCCAGCGCCCATTGCTTTCAATGTAGTCTTTAACAGTCCGTTGTATCGTTCAACTTTCCCGGAGGCTGGTGCATGATAGGGGATGTGATACACCCACTCAATACCATGCTCTTTGGCCCAAGTGTCTATAAGATTGTTTCGGAAATGAGTTCCATTGTCTGACTCTATTCTTTCTGGGGTACCATGTCGCCATAGGACTTGCTTTTCAAGGCCCAGGATAGTGTTCCGGGCGGTGGCATGAGGCACAGGATATGTTTCCAGCCATCTGGTGGTTGCTTCCACCATTGTAAGTACGTGGCGCTTGCCATTGCGAGTTTGAGGGAGTGTGATGTAATCAATCTGCCAGGCCTCTCCATATTTATATTTCAGCCATCGTCCTCCATACCAAAGAGGCTTTGACCGTTTGGCTTGCTTGATTGCAGCACATGTTTCACAGTCATGAATAACCTGTGCTATAGCGTCCATGGTCAGGTCCACCCCTCGATCACGAGCCCATCTGTATGTTGCATCTCTACCTTGATGGCCTGAGGTGTCATGGGCCCATCGGGCTATAAATAATTCACCTTTATGCTACCAATCCAGGTCCACCTGAGCTACTTCAATCTTAGCAGCCTGATCCACCTGCTGGTTGTTTTGATGTTCTTCAGTAGCCCAATTCTTGGGCACATGAGCATCTACGTGACGTACTTTCACAGCCAGGTTCTCTACCCGAGCAGCAATGTCTTGCCACAAAGCAGCAGCCCAGATGGGTTTGCCCCTACGCTGCCAGTTGTTTTGCTTCCATTGCTGTAACCATCCCCACAGGGCATTTGCTACCATCCATGAATCGGTGTAGAGATAGAGAACTGGCCATTTTTCTCGTTCAGCAATGTCTAAAGCCAGCTGAATGGCTTTCACTTCTGCAAACTGACTCGATTCACCTTCTCCCTCAGCAGCTTCTGCAACTTGTCGTGTAGGGCTCCATACAGCAGCCTTCCATCTCCGATGCTTCCCCACAATAAGACAGGACCCATCAGTGAACAGGGCATATTTCTTTTCATTCTCTGGTAACTGGTTGTACAGTGGGGCTTCTTCAGCACGACCCACCTCCTCCTTGGATGATATCCCAAAGTATTTGCCTTCTGGCCAGTCCATAATCACTTCCAATATTCCTGGGCGACTGGGGTTTCCTATTCGAGCCCGCTGAGTAATCAGTGCAACCCACTTGCTCCACGTAGCATCAGTTGCATGATGCGTAGAAGAGACCCTTCCCTTGAACATCCAGCCTAGTACTGGCAATCGGGGTGCTAGGAGGAGCTGCGCTTCAGTACCGACCACCTCCGAAGCAGATCGAACTCCTTCATATGCTGCCAATATCTCCTTTTCAGTTGGAGTATAGCGGGCCTCAGACCCTCTGTATCCCCGGCTCCAAAACCCCAGGGGCCGACCTCGAGTTTCCCCAGGTTCTTTCTGCCAGAGGCTCCAGGTGGGGCCGTTCTCCCCGGCTGCAGTGTAGAGCACATTCTTTACATCTGGTCCTGTTCGAACTGGCCCAAGGGCTACTGCATGGACTATTTCCTGCTTGATTTGTTCAAACGCTTGTCGTTGTTCAGGGCCCCATTCAAACTCATTCTTCTTACGGGTTACTTGGTAGAGCGGGTTTACAATCAGACTGTAATTTGGGATGTGCATTCTCCAAAACCCCACAACACCTAGGAAAGTCTGTGTTTCTTTTTTGTTAGTTGGTGGAGACATAGCTGTTATTTTGTTGATCACATCCATTGGGATTTGACGACGTCCATCTTGCCATTTTATTCCTAAAAACTGGATCTCTCGTGCAGGTCCTTTGACTTTATTTTGTTTTATGGCAAAACCGGCTTTCAGAAGGATTTGGACTATTTTCTTCCCTTTCTCAAAAACTTCCTCTGCTGTGTCACCCCACACAATAATGTCATCGATGTACTGCAGGTGTTCAGGAGCTTCCCCCTGCTCTAGTGCAGACTGGATCAGCCCATGGCAAATGGTAGGGCTGTGTTTCCACCCCTGGGGCAGCCGATTCCAAGTATATTGAACTCCCCTCCAAGTGAAGGCAAATTGTGGCCTGCACTCTGCTGCTAGAGGGATGGAGAAAAATGCATTAGCGATATCAATTGTGGCGTACCACTTGGCTGCCTTCGATTCAAGTTCGTACTGAAGTTCCAGCATGTCCGGCACTGCAGCACTCAGTGGTGGCGTCACTTCGTTCAGGCCACGATAGTCCACTGTTAGTCTCCACTTGCCACTAGACTTTCGCACTGGCCATATGGGACTATTGAAAGGTGAATGAGTCTTGCTGATCACTCCTTGGCTCTCCAATTGACGAATTAGCTTATGTATGGGAATCAGGGAGTCTCGGTTAGTGCGATATTGCCGCCGGTGCACAGTTGTGGTAGCGATTGGCACTTGCTGTCCTTCGACCCTCAGCAACCCCACAACAGAGGGGTCCTCTGAGAGACCAGGCAAGGTAGATAATTGTTTAATGCCTTCTGTCTCTAAGGCAGCTATACCAAAAGCCCACCGGAACCCTTTTGGGTCCTTGCAATACCCTCTTCTAAGATAGTCTATGCCAAGGATACATGGAGCATCCGGGCCAGTCACAATGCGGTGCTTTTCCCACTCATTCCCAGTCAGACTCACTTCAGCCTCCAATACAGTCAACTGCTGAGATCCGCCTGTCACTCCACAAATATAGATGGGCTCTGGTCCTTTATATCTCGATGGCATTATAGTACATTGTGCACTGGTGTCTACTAAAGCCTTATACTTCTGTGCGTCTGACGTGCCAGGCCATCGAATCCACACAGTCCAATAAACTCGATTGTCCCTTTCCTCCCCCTGGCTGGAGGCAGGGCTCCCCTAATCCTGGTCAGAATCTTCTTCATTTCTGTGTTTGAAGGACTGTCTGCTGGAAGTTGGAGCAGCAAACTTTTCAGAGAATCCCTTTTTCTTGATTGTTTTCTTTTGCAACTCACGTACCCGTGCCTCTAGGGTCGCAGTAGATTTTCCATCCCATTTTCTCATGTCCTCTCCATGGTCTCGTAAGTAAAACCACAGGGTGGCACGGGGTGAGTACCCACCATATCGTCTTCCTTGTGTGGATGAACGCCTACCCCTGATAGCTGAGACACTGCTCTGTACAGGTATGGAGGAGAATAATCTCTCTTCAAGTTGGTGAACCTTTTCAGAAAGTTTCTCCACAGTGTTCTCTTTTGGTCGGTGGACACTGGTTGGTTCAGGTGGGGAGGATGATAGATTCTCTTCAAGTTGGTGAACCTTTTCAGAAAGTTTCTCCACAGCTGAGACGCAGGCCTGTAAGGAAGAGGAGAGACTTTCTTCGTACTGCCGGAGTTGTTTAGCCACTTCATCCACTGTGGGTTCCTCATCCTCTTTCCAGGCCATTATTGCCAATGAGCTGGCATATGATGATGGTGCACTCCGTACAAACTTCCGCCACATGGGTCGTGTACACCTGACTTCATCTGGATCTTTGGATGTTTGTCTGAGGTCTGGATCCTCATAAATCACTTCCCGTACGGCTAATTCCCTCAGGTACTGGATTCCCTTCTCCATAGTGGTCCACTTGCCTGGTAGACATACAAGTTCTTCCTTGAAGGGATACCTTTCCCTCACAGCTGACAGGAGACGCCTCCAGAGGCTGTGAGATTGTGCTCCATCTGCAATTGCTTTGTCAATGCCTGCGTCTCTAGCAAGGGATCCCAGTCGCTTGGCTTCCCTGCCGTCTAATTCCACACAATTGGCTCCAGAGTCCCAGCATCGGAGCAGCCAGGTGACAAGCTGCTCACCTATACAGCGACCAAAATCTTTTCGCACATCTCGTAACTCACGCTCGTTTAGGCTTCGGGTAGTTACTGTTGATTTTTCGACATCCTCATCTTCCTCCTCCTGAACCCTTGATGGCCCAGCGTCGTCGTCGTCTCCGTCGTCTCTATACCTAGATTTGGCAGAAGACTCTCTGCGTTCTAAACGACCTGAATCTCTATACCATTTTTTCACCTTCTCTACAGGGGCAGCTTGCACTGCTACTGCTCGTTTCTCTGACCTTGTTACAGGGTCTGCCACAGAGGTTGGAATACCCTCTGCAGGGTCGACTTGCACTGCTACAGCTCGTTTCTCTGACCTTGTTACAGGGTCTGCCACAGAGGTTGGAATACCCTCTGCAGGGTCAACTTGCACTGCTACAGCTCGTTTCTCTGACCCCGTTACAGGGTCTGCCACAGGGGTTGGAATACCCTCTGCAGGGTCAACTTGCACTGCTACATCTCTTTTCTCTGACCCAGCCACAGGAGCTGGAGCGGCTGCGGGAGCTGGAGCAGCTGCAGGAACCGGAGCTGGAGTGGCTGCAGGAACTGGAGTTGGAGCAGTTGCAGGAGCTGGAACTGGAGCGGCTGCAGGAGCTGGGACTGGAGCGGCTGCAGGAGCTGGGACTGGAGCAGCTGCAGGAGCTGGAACTGGAGCGGCTGCAGGAGCTGGAACTGGAGCGGCTGCAGGAGCTGGGACTGGAGCGGCTGCAGGAGCTGGAACTGGAGCGGCTGCAGGAGCTGGGACTGGAGCGGCTGCAGGAGCTGGGACTGGAGCAGCTGCAGGAGCTGGGATTGGAGCATCTGCAGAAGCTGGGACTGGAGCGGCTGCAGAGTCCACCGTAGGGGTCACAGTGGCCGTTGGATCTGTCACGGGACTT
This sequence comes from Netta rufina, assembly GCF_964035555.1. Classification (NCBI taxonomy): domain Eukaryota; kingdom Metazoa; phylum Chordata; class Aves; order Anseriformes; family Anatidae; genus Netta; species Netta rufina. The sequence goes on from NC_140139.1 coordinate 9,917,923, forward strand.
GGAGTGGCCGCAGGGTCTGTCACTAAGTTGATAGCAGTATCAATGGCAGCTCGATAGGCGTGAGCCAGGCCCCAGCATGTTACAATGATTTGTGTTACTTTGGAACTGCCAGAATCATGACACCTTTTTCTCAAGCATTCTGCCAGTTTTTGAGGATTTTGCACTTGTTCAGGGGTGAATTTCCAAAACACTGGGGGTGCCAACTGCTCTAGATGCCTGCCCATATCCTCCCATACTCCCTGCCACCCACAACTATACTGCCTCCGGGCAGATCTCCGGATGAGCTTCCTACGTAGCTGTTTAACTTTAAGCAGAATCTGAAGTGCATTCAGGAGGCAGAACAACAAGACTATGCTGGTCTGAGTATCCCAAGAATATTCAATATCTTGGAGAGCTATTGTAACAAGCTCGGAGGATAAGAGGGTGGTGAAGGAGGAAGGCAGAGTGATCCAGGAGGATACAGGGGTGGTGAAGGAGAAAGGGAGAGTAATCAAGTAAGAAAAAATATCTTCCCCTTTCCCCTCCACAGATTGACTCCCTAATGGAAAAAAACAATAGGTATAATTGCTAATAGTTTCCAAGATACAGTTTCCAAAATACAGAGTCGACGATGTTACTGAGTACAAATACCAAGTTAGAGTCATGACCAGATATCTCATCGTCTCATAAGCCATTGCTACAACACTCAGTACCATAATGATCTGAAACCAGGGCCCGGAGAGGATAAACAACATGACAGAGAGCAAATACGGAAAATAATGTACTATAATACTCAATTTGGAAAACAGGCGCAGCAGAGTTGAGATTAAAGCAATCAGCATTATGACAAGTGACTATTAAGCAGGTCTAATACTTACACCAATTTTAGTTTAACACACTGTGGTCAGATCTGCCGTTATCTCAACCTTTCGAGCCCCACGTTGGGCGCCAAAAAGACTGTCGTGGTTTAACCCGGCTGGCAGCTAAACACCACGCAGCCGTTCACTCACCCTCCCCCCTCCCTCTCTGGGACGGGGGAGAGAAATGGAAAGTGAAGCCCGTGAGTTGAGATAAAGACAGTTTAATAAGACAGGAAAATAATAATAACAAAATAATAATAACAATAATAACAATAATGTTACAATGGTGATAATAGGAAAGTAATAATAATATGTACAAACAAGTGATGCACAATGCAATTGCTCACCACCCGCTGACCGATGCCCAGCCTAACCCCGAGCAGTCCGGCCCCCTCCCCCCGGCTAGCCACCCCTATATATTGTTTAGCATGACGTCAGATGGGATGGAATACCCCTTTGGCTAGTTTGGGTCACCTGTCCTGGGTCTGTCCCCTCCCAGCTCTTACTGCACCCCCAGCCTGCCTGTTGGCAGGACAGAGCAAAAGGCTGAGATGTCCTTGGCTTGGTATAAGCACTGCTCTGCAACAATTAAAACATCGGGGTGTTATCAGCACTCTTCTCATCCTAAGCCAAAACACAGCATTCCACCAGCTACTAGGAAGAAAATTAATTCTGTTCTAACTAAAACCAGGACACCTGCATTCCTCAGTTGGGCGATGTGGGAACACTGTCATAGAAGCTTCTCACAGTTATCCTGGTATCTTGGTTTGCTCAGCTGCAGCAGGACATGGGATCTCTGCTGTTTCCCTTGTTGAGATTCCCTCAACAATACAGTTTACCTGTTCGGTCCAGCCTATCCAGATCCTCCTGCAGAGCCTTCCAACCCTCGAGCAGATCGACACACTCACCGAACTTGGTGTCATCTGCAACCTCACTGAGGGTGAACTCGATGCCCTCATCCAGATCATCGATAAAGATATTAAAGAGGACCAGCCCCAGTACCGAGCCCTGGGGGAGGCCACTAGTGACTGGCCTCCAACTGGATTTGACTCCATTCACCATGACTCTTTGGGCCCGGATATCCAGCCAGTTTCTAACCCAATGAAGCGTACACCAGTCCAAGCCAAAAGCAGCCAGTTTCTTGAGGAGAATGCTGTGGGAAACGGTGTCAAAAGCCTTGCTGAAGTCAAGGTAGACCACAGCCTTTCCCTCGTCCACCAAGCGCGTCACTTTGTCATAGAAGGAGATCAAGTGCGTCAAGCAGGACCTGCCTTTCATAAAGGCATCATATGCCAGCTCATTGGCAATAATGGCCTGGAAAGAAGATGAGGAACCCACAGGGGATGAAGTGGCTAAACAACTCCGGCAGTATGAAGAAAGTCTCTCCTCTTCCTTACAGGCCTGCATCTCGGCTGTGGAGAAACTTTCTGAAAAGTTCCACCAACTTGAAGAGAGATACGTAGTATGAAGTACGAAAGTAGGAAATGAAACAAACAAACCCACCCTCTACTGCATACATTTGATTAAATTCAATACAAATGCAATATGTGTATTTTGTTGTTTTGTTTTGTTTTGTTTTTCTCTGAGAGGGTCATCAGGAAACAGAAAAATCAGGCTGTTTTGATATTGAAATTTTCTCTTCTAGAGCCATGCAGCAGTGGCCAGCAGCTTGATTTCTCTGCTAAATATGAAGCCCAAGGGTGACAGATCATTGCTCTGTTGCATGGCTGACAAGGACAACTCCTGCAATTCAAGTTGTCATAAAATCCTTCTATCCTTCTCCATTCATTTCCTAGGTCCTCTTTTAACCCCAACTGGTTGCTGAATGGTCAGACTTATGAAGCCGTCTTGCAATGTAATATTTATCTTCTGCAGTTTGCTTAACTTTCAGGTTTTGCTCTGAGCATCAGCAATAACCAACTTCCTCCGGTGCAATTCCTGAGCACCAGGCAGAACATCATGTGCCTGCAAGGGAACTGCGAGGGCAGCCCCACATGCCCACTGCAGGGGGCTGAGTGAGCACAGACCACCCATGGGCATGGGCAGATCTCCAGACCTCAGAAAAACATGGCTAAATCATAACCTGGATGAATCCAAGCCACATAATGTGAGTAGATAGGACCCTCATCCTGTTGGGAAAATGGGAACTGGATGTAATAATTCTTGTTTATAAAGCTCTGCTGTTGGGATTATCTATTTTAATTATTTTGGATTTATAGAAAAGTCCGTACAAGTCTTGATATAGCTTAAAATTGCATCTCACATTGAGTATTTTTGTCTTTGGATCATTCTCCTCACTTTGATAGCAGCAGCAGGAAACATGAAGAGTCCTAAGCACCATCAGATCACCTTCTGGTTTGATCCATGACTATTTAAATGGATATGGGCTGCCAAGAAGCATGTGCACACTGGCAAGAAAAGCTGATATTTTCTGAAGCTTCTTTGCCTGAATATCTATTCAAAGTGGACAGTGGTTGCAGGTGGGTGAAGCTGGAGTCATTCCAGCTATTTATTTTCTCCAGATGAAAAGTAAAATCTGCTGTGACTATTTCTTGATTGGTCTAATTCAGAGCACCTTTTTGCATAGACCTACAGGCTTGTCACATAAGGATGGTCTCAGGACAAAATACAGTTCCATTTCCATGTCCTACGTAGGGATAATATGGCTGAAGTCAAAGATGTTTGACTTCAAATTTTGATGGATTTTTATATTTTTTATTACTGACCACGAAGTGCAGTGTCAGACACTATAGCTGACAAAGGAAAGACAACCCTATATGTCAAGGGCTGGAACTGCTAATAAAAGCCAACTTACCCAACTGCCTCTATGAGTTTACAAGGGATATGCCTTGGAAAAGAGCAATGATTTACCAGATGTCAAATTATCTATTGACCACTGAGGTGATTGCCTGGCTCACTAGAAGCAATCATCAGATTTTTTTCCTTTTTTACATCCATTTTATGTGAATAAACAGAAGTTTTTATATCACGCAACAGGTGGAGAGAGCTTGCTCAGATCCAGTTTGCACTTACTCATTAACCTGACAGATACTGACTTTTGAAGTAGCAATTTTCAGAAGATGTGCCCAGGGCATGTCTGGTAAGGCCAAGAAATCCAGTTATTTCAGTATTTTCTCTCTTCCAGTGGGCAATAACTGCTGCTTAGGTGTTGTGGTTTAACCCGGTCGGCAGCTAAGCACCACACAGCCATTCGCTCACACTCCCCCCTCCCTCTCTGGGATTTTTTGACATCCTCATCTTCCTCCTCCTGAATCCCTGATGGCCCAGCATTGTTGTCTTTATACCTAGACCTAGCAGAAGACTCTCTGCGTTCTAAACAACCTGAATCTCTATACCATTTTTTCACCTTCTCTACAGGGGCAACTTGCACTGCTACAGTTCATTTCTCTGACCCAGCTACAGGGCCTGCCACAGGGCTTGGAATACATGCTGGGCCCATCACAGGAGCTGGAGCGGCTGCAGGAGCTGGAGCGGCTGCAGGATCCATCGTAGGGGTTGGAGTGGCTGCAGCGTCTGTCACTAAGTTGATAGTAGCATCAGTTGCAGCTCGATAGGCATGGGCCAGACCCCAGCATGCTACAGTGATTTGTGTCACTTTGGAACTGCCAGAGTCATGACACCCTTTTTTCAAGCATTCTACCAGTTTTTTAGGATTTTGCAGTTGTTCAGGGGTAAATTTCCAAAACACTGGAGGTTCCCACTGCTTTAGAAACCTGCCCATATCCTCCCACAGTCCCTGCCACTCACAACTATCCTGCCTCAGGACAGATCTCTGGATGAGATTCCTAAGTAGCTGTTTAACTTTAAACAAAACCTGAAGCACATTCAGGAGACATAACAACAAGAACATGCTGGTCTGAGTATCCCAAGGATATTCAACATCTTGGAGAACGATTGTAACTAACTTGGAGGATAAGAGGGTGGTGAAGGAGAAAGGGAGAGTGAACAAGGAGGAAAAGATATCTTCCCCTTTCCCCTCCACAGACTGGCTCCCTGATGAAAAAAGGCAATAAGTGTAATTGTTAATAGTTTCCGAGATATGGTTTCCAAAGCAGAGTCGACAACAGTGCTGAGTACAAATACCAGGTTGGAGTCATGACCAGAAATTTCATCATATCATAAGCCACTGTTACACCGCACAGTACCATAATGATCTTAAACCAGGGCCCGGAAAGAATAAACAACACGACAGAGAGCATATACAGAAAGTAACAAGTTATAAAACTCAATTTGGAAAACAGGCACAGCAGACTTGATATTAAAGCAATAAGCATTATGACTAGCAACTATTAAGCGGGTCTAATACTTATACCAATTTTAGTTTAACATATTCTAGTCAGATCTGTCGTTATCTCAACCCTTTGAGCCCCACGTTGGGCACCAAAAAGGACTGTTGTGGTTTAACCTGGCCGGCAGCTAAACCCCACACAGCCGTTCGCTCACCCTCCCCCCTCCCTCTCTGGGATGGGGGAGAGAAACGGGAAAGTGAAGCCTGTGAGTTGAGATAAAGACAGTTTATTAGGACAGGAAAATTATAACAATAATAATAATAATAACATTAATTATGATAATAGTACTACTACTAATAATGTGTACAAACAAGTGATGCACAATGCAATTGCTCACCACCCGCTGACCGATGCCCAGCCTATCACCAAGCAGTCCAGCCGTCCTCCCCCCGGCTAGCCACCCCTATATATTTTTTAGCATGACATCAGATGGTATGGAATACCCCTTTGGCCAGTTTGGGTCAGCTGTCCTGGGTCTATCCCCTCCCAGATTTTGCTGCACCCCCAGCCTGCCCGTTGGCAGGACAGAGCGAGAAGCTGAGACGTCCTTGGCTTGGTGTAAGCACTGCTCTGCAACAATTAAAACATCACCATGTTATCAGCACTCTTCTCATCCTAAGCTAAAACATAGCATTCTACCAGCTACTAGGAGGAAGAAAATTAACTGTATCCTAACTGAAACCAGGACATCTAGCCACTTGTATTTTATTTACAAAGCAAAATGTGCTTGGAGCTGTACAGGAACCAAAATGTTTGTAAGGAAAGTCCCTTCACCCAGGATTTTGGTTCTGCATGAAAGAAACAATGCTGAAAAGAAGACTGCAGGGCTGGGGGCATCCAGAAAACACAGTGCACTGGGAAATCCAAAGACAGATGTAAGCAGTAGCTATCAAATTATTTTGGCTTTTCAACCTAAAAATTGCTCTGTGTCAAACAACAGGCAGGGAGCATCCCTAGCTTTTGTGGAGGTGTAAAGGTATAGAAATGACTCTGTTGCCTCTTTTCTTTGACACTTCTCTGGAGCTGAAAGGAAACATTTGAATGAGGAGGTGGTGGTTTAGTGAATTCATTTTGAAGACTATTCCTCTTAGTTGGATAGTTTAGAAAAATTTACAGAAGTGAAAAATAAAGGCCAGAAGCTGGCACTTTGGTCCAAATGTCAAGTGCTTAGAACAAAATATTATCAGACCAGAATACTAAAATGTAGGTTTGTAATGGATCGTATCCTTTATTGCACTTCATATAATCACAGTTTGTCATAAATAATTAATTTTGTTTTATTTCTTCCTCCTTTTCCCCTAGGATCATTTTCCCGTTTCATCCTGCTGCAGATGAGGAACACTTCCACTGACATCAGCAGAGTTACAGCCCCAGCCTCACCCTGCTTCTGCAGAGCATCCAGGCACAGTTCAGTCATTCTGGCTAAGCAATGCCTAAATGAAACCAAATGCATGGCATGGAAAGAGCAGAAAAGGTGCCATAATTGTTGTCACCTCCCAGTCCCCTGGGATCTGGCAGAATTTTGCTGCCTGCCACCTTGCATGC